>NW_027490306.1:391630-602887 GCF_050948175.1 Xylocopa sonorina
ATATCGCGTTTTAAGAAGCATTAGAACTCTATTGCTACGATACCTAGACATCTGCAGACGCTATTTCCTAGCAAGGAAGTGTCGCATTTACATAAATTTGAATTGTGGACGAGGAATACATGACACTTCGCAAATCATATTATATCTTACCATGAAACATAGAAATGTGATGCGATATCGCGTTTTAAGAAGCATTAGAACTCTATTTCTACGATACCTAGACATCAGCAGACGCTATTGCCTAGCAAGGAAGTGTCGCATTTACATTCATTTGAAGTGTGGACGAGGAATACATGACACTTCGCAAATCATATTATATCTTACCATGAAACATAGAAAAGAGATGCGATATCGCGTTTTAAGAAGCATCAGAAATCCATTGCTACGATACGTAGACATCTGCAAACGCTATTTCCTTGCAAGAAAGTGTCGCATTTACATTCATTTGAAGTGTAGACGAGGAATACATAACACTTCGCAAATCATATTATATCTTACCATGAAACATAGAAATGAGATGCGATATCGCGTTTTAAGAAGCATTAGAACTCTATTGCAACGATACCTAGACATCTGCAGACGCTATTTCCTAGCAAGGATGTGTCGCATTTACATAAATTTGAATTGTGGACGAGGAATACATGACACTTCGCAAATCATATTATATCTTACCATGAAACATAGAAATGAGATGCAATATCGCGTTTTAAGAAGCATCAGAAATCCATTGCTACGATACGTAGACATCTGCAAACGCTATTTCCTTGCAAGAGAGTGTCGCATTTACTTTCATTTCAATCGTAGACGAGGAATGCATAACACTTCGCAATGAATATTATATCTTACCACGAAACATAGAAATGAGATGCGATATCGCGTTCTATGAAGCATTAGAACTCTATTGCTACGATACGTAGACATCTGCAAACGCTATTTCCTTGCAAGGAAGTGTCGCATTTACATTCATTTGAAGTGTAGAAGAGGAATACATGGCACTTCGCAAATCATATTATATCTTACCATGAAACATAGAAATGAGATGCGATATCGCGTTTTAAGAAGCATTACAACTCTATTGCTACGATACGTAGACATCTGCAAACGCTATTTCCTAGCAAGGAAGTGTCGCATTTACATTCATTTGAAGTGTGGACGAGGAATACATGACACTTCGCAAATCATATTATATCTTACCATGAAACATAGAAATGAGATGCGATATCGCGTTTTAAGAAGCATTAGAACTCTATTGCTACGATACGTAGACATCTGCAATCGCTATTTCCTTGCAACGAAGTGTCGCGTTTACTTTCATTTGAATCGTAGACGAGGAATGCATAACACTTCGCAATGAATATTACATCTTATCTTGAAACATAGATATGAGATGCGATATCGGGTTTTAAGAACCATATGAACTCTATTGCTACGATACGTAGACATCTGCAATCGCTATTTCCTTGCAAGGAAGTGTCGCATTTACTTTCAGTTGAATCGTAGACGAGGAATGCATAACACTTCGCAATGAATATTATATCTTATCATGAAACGTAGATACGAGATGCAATATCTCGTTTTAAGAAGCATTTGAAATCTATTGCTACGATACGTAGACATCTGCAAACGCTATTTCCTAGCAAGGAAGTGTCGCATTTACATTCATTTGATGTGTAGACGAGGAATACATAACACTTCGCAAATCATATTATATCTTACCATGAAACATAGAAATGTGATGCGATATCGCGTTTTAAGAAGCATTAGAACTCTATTGCTACGATACCTGGACATCTGCAGACGCTATTTCCTAGAAAGGAAGTGTCGCATTTACATTCATTTGAAGTGTGGACGAGGAATACATGACACTTCGCAAATCATATTATATCTTACCATGAAACATAGAAATGAGATGCAATATCTCGTTTTAAGAAGCATTTGAAATCTATTGCTTCGATACGTAGACATCTGCAAACGCTATTTCCTTGCAAGGAAGTGTCGCATTTACATTCATTTGAAGTGTAGACGAGGAATACATAACACTTCGCAAATCATATTATATCTTACTATGAAACATAGAAACGAGATGCGATATCGCGCTTTAAGAATCATAAGAACTCTATTGCTACAATACGTAGACATCTGCAAACGCTATTTCCTACCAAGGAAGTGTCGCATTTACATTCATTTGATGTGTAGACGAGGAGTACATAACACTTCGCAAATCATATTATATCTTACCATGAAACATAGAAATGAGATGCGATATCGCGTCTTAAGAAGCATCAGAAATCCATTGCTACGATACGTAGACATCTGCAAACGCTATTACCTTGCAAGAAAGAGTCGCATTTACATTCATTTGAAGTGTAGACGAGGAATACGTAACACTTCGCAAATCATATTATATCTTACCATGAAACATAGAAATGTGATGCGATATCGCGTTTTAAGAAGCATTAGAACTCTATTTCTACGATACCTAGACATCAGCAGACGCTATTGCCTAGCAAGGAAGTGTCGCATTTACATTCATTTGAAGTGTGGACGAGGAATACATGACACTTCGCAAATCATATTATATCTTACCATGAAACATAGAAAAGAGATGCGATATCGCGTTTTAAGAAGCATCAGAAATCCATTGCTACGATACGTAGACATCTGCAAACGCTATTTCCTTGCAAGAAAGTGTCGCATTTACATTCATTTGAAGTGTAGACGAGGAATACATAACACTTCGCAAATCATATTATATCTTACCATGAAACATAGAAATGAGATGCGATATCGCCTTTTAAGAAGCATTAGAACTCTATTGCTACGATACCTAGACATCTGCAGACGCTATTTCCTAGCAAGGAAGTGTCGCATTTACATAAATTTGAATTGTGGACGAGGAATACATGACACTTCGCAAATCATATTATATCTTACCATGAAACATAGAAATGTGATGCGATATCGCGTTTTAAGAAGCATTAGAACTCTATTTCTACGATACCTAGACATCAGCAGACGCTATTGCCTAGCAAGGAAGTGTCGCATTTACATTCATTTGAAGTGTGGACGAGGAATACATGACACTTCGCAAATCATATTATATCTTACCATGAAACATAGAAAAGAGATGCGATATCGCGTTTTAAGAAGCATCAGAAATCCATTGCTACGATACGTAGACATCTGCAAACGCTATTTCCTTGCAAGAAAGTGTCGCATTTACATTCATTTGAAGTGTAGACGAGGAATACATAACACTTCGCAAATCATATTATATCTTACCATGAAACATAGAAATGAGATGCGATATCGCGTTTTAAGAAGCATTAGAACTCTATTGCTACGATACCTAGACATCTGCAGACGCTATTTCCTAGCAAGGAAGTGTCGCATTTACATAAATTTGAATTGTGGACGAGGAATACATGACACTTCGCAAATCATATTATATCTTACCATGAAACATAGAAATGAGATGCAATATCGCGTTTTAAGAAGCATCAGAAATCCATTGCTACGATACGTAGACATCTGCAAACGCTATTTCCTTGCAAGAGAGTGTCGCATTTACTTTCATTTCAATCGTAGACGAGGAATGCATAACACTTCGCAATGAATATTATATCTTACCATGAAACATAGAAATGAGATGCGATATCGCGTTCTATGAAGCATTAGAACTCTATTGCTACGATACGTAGACATCTGCAAACGCTATTTCCTTGCAAGGAAGTGTCGCATTTACATTCATTTGAAGTGTAGAAGAGGAATACATGGCACTTCGCAAATCATATTATATCTTACCATGAAACATAGAAATGAGATGCGATATCGCGTTTTAAGAAGCATTACAACTCTATTGCTACGATACGTAGACATCTGCAAACGCTATTTCCTAGCAAGGAAGTGTCGCATTTACATTCATTTGAAGTGTGGACGAGGAATACATGACACTTCGCAAATCATATTATATCTTACCATGAAACATAGAAATGAGATGCGATATCGCGTTTTAAGAAGCATTAGAACTCTATTGCTACGATACGTAGACATCTGCAATCGCTATTTCCTTGCAACGAAGTGTCGCATTTACTTTCATTTGAATCGTAGACGAGGAATGCATAACACTTCGCAATGAATATTACATCTTATCTTGAAACATAGATATGAGATGCGATATCGGGTTTTAAGAACCATATGAACTCTATTGCTACGATACGTAGACATCTGCAATCGCTATTTCCTTGCAAGGAAGTGTCGCATTTACTTTCAGTTGAATCGTAGACGAGGAATGCATAACACTTCGCAATGAATATTATATCTTATCATGAAACGTAGATACGAGATGCAATATCTCGTTTTAAGAAGCATTTGAAATCTATTGCTACGATACGTAGACATCTGCAAACGCTATTTCCTAGCAAGGAAGTGTCGCATTTACATTCATTTGATGTGTAGACGAGGAATACATAACACTTCGCAAATCATATTATATCTTACCATGAAACATAGAAATGAGATGCGATATCGCCTTTTAAGAAGCATTAGAACTCTATTGCTACGATACCTAGACATCTGCAGACGCTATTTCCTAGCAAGGAAGTGTCGCATTTACATCCATTTGAAGTGTAGACGAGGAATACATAACACTTCGCAAATCATATTATATCTTACCATGAAACATAGAAATGTGATGCGATATCGCGTTTTAAGAAGCATTAGAACTCTATTGCTACGATACCTGGACATCTGCAGACGCTATTTCCTAGAAAGGAAGTGTCGCATTTACATTCATTTGAAGTGTGGACGAGGAATACATGACACTTCGCAAATCATATTATATCTTACCATGAAACATAGAAATGAGATGCAATATCTCGTTTTAAGAAGCATTTGAAATCTATTGCTTCGATACGTAGACATCTGCAAACGCTATTTCCTTGCAAGGAAGTGTCGCATTTACATTCATTTGAAGTGTAGACGAGGAATACATAACACTTCGCAAATCATATTATATCTTACTATGAAACATAGAAACGAGATGCGATATCGCGCTTTAAGAATCATAAGAACTCTATTGCTACAATACGTAGACATCTGCAAACGCTATTTCCTACCAAGGAAGTGTCGCATTTACATTCATTTGATGTGTAGACGAGGAGTACATAACACTTCGCAAATCATATTATATCTTACCATGAAACATAGAAATGAGATGCGATATCGCGTCTTAAGAAGCATCAGAAATCCATTGCTACGATACGTAGACATCTGCAAACGCTATTACCTTGCAAGAAAGAGTCGCATTTACATTCATTTGAAGTGTAGACGAGGAATACGTAACACTTCGCAAATCATATTATATCTTACCATGAAACATAGAAATGTGATGCGATATCGCGTTTTAAGAAGCATTAGAACTCTATTTCTACGATACCTAGACATCAGCAGACGCTATTGCCTAGCAAGGAAGTGTCGCATTTACATTCATTTGAAGTGTGGACGAGGAATACATGACACTTCGCAAATCATATTATATCTTACCATGAAACATAGAAAAGAGATGCGATATCGCGTTTTAAGAAGCATCAGAAATCCATTGCTACGATACGTAGACATCTGCAAACGCTATTTCCTTGCAAGAAAGTGTCGCATTTACATTCATTTGAAGTGTAGACGAGGAATACATAACACTTCGCAAATCATATTATATCTTACCATGAAACATAGAAATGAGATGCGATATCGCGTTTTAAGAAGCATTAGAACTCTATTGCTACGATACCTAGACATCTGCAGACGCTATTTCCTAGCAAGGAAGTGTCGCATTTACATAAATTTGAATTGTGAACGAGGAATGCATGACACTTCGCAAATCATATTATATCTTACCATGAAACATAGAAATGAGATGCGATATCGCGTTTTAAGAAGCATCAGAAATCCATTGCTACGATACGTAGACATCTGCAAACGCTATTTCCTTGCAACGAAGTGTCACATTTACTTTCATTTGAATCGTAGACGAGGAATGCATAACACTTCGCAATGAATATTATATCTTATCTTGAAACATATATATGAGACGCGATATCGCGTTTTAAGGATCATATGAACTCTATTGCTACCATACGTAGACATCTGCAATCGCTATTTCCTTGCAACGAAGTGTCGCATTTACTTTCATTTGAATCGTAGACGAGGAATGCATAACACTTCGCAATGAATATTATATCTTATCTTGAATCATAGATATGAGATGCGATATCGCGTTTTAAGAACCATATGAACTCTATTGCTACGATACGTAGACATCTGCTATCGCTATTTCCTTGCAAGGAAGTGTCGCATTTACTTTCATTTGAATCGTAGACGAGGAATGCATAACACTTCGCAATGAATATTATATCTTATCATGAAACGTAGATATGAGATGCAATATCTCGTTTTAAGAAGCATTTGAAATCTATTGCTTCGATACGTAGACATCTGCAAACGCTATTTCCTTGCAAGGAAGTGTCGCATTTACATTCATTTGAAGTGTAGACGAGGAATACATAACACTTCGCAAATCATATTATATCTTACCATGAAACATAGAAATGTGATGCGATATCGCGTTTTAAGAAGCATTAGAACTCTATTTCTACGATACCTAGACATCTGCAGACGCTATTTCCTAGCAAGGAAGTGTCGCATTTACATTCATTTGAAGTGTGGACGAGGAATACATGACACTTCGCAAATCATATTATATCTTACCATGAAACATAGAAATGAGATGCTATATCGCGTTTTAAGAAGCATCAGAAATCCATTGCTACGATACGTAGACATCTGCAAACGCTATTTCCTTGCATGAAAGTGTCGCATTTACATTCATTTGAAGTGTAGACGAGGAATACATAACACTTCGCAAATCATATTATATCTTACCATGAAACATAGAAATGAGGTGTGATATCGCGTTTTAAGAAGCATTAGAACTCTATTGCTACGATACGTAGACATCTGCAATCGCTATTTCCTTGCAACGAAGTGTCGCATTTACTTTCATTTGAATCGTAGACGAGGAATGCATAACACTTCGCAATGAATATTATATCTTATCTTGAATCATAGATATGAGATGCGATATCGCGTTTTAAGAACCATATGAACTCTATTGCTACGATACGTAGACATCTGCTATCGCTATTTCCTTGCAAGGAAGTGTCGCATTTACTTTCATTTGAATCGTAGACGAGGAATGCATAACACTTCGCAATGAATATTATATCTTATCATGAAACGTAGATACGAGATGCAATATCTCGTTTTAAGAAGCATTTGAAATCTATTGCTACGGTACGTAGACATCTCCAAACGCTATTTCCTAGCAAGGAAGTGTCGCATTTACATTCATTTGATGTGTAGACGAGGAATACATAACACTTCGCAAATCATATTATATCTTACCATGAAACATAGAAATGAGATGCGATATCGCGTTTTAAGAAGCATTAGAACTCTATTGCTACGATACCTAGACATCTGCAGCCGCTATTTCCTAGCAAGGAAGAGTCGCATTTACATCCATTTGAAGTGTAGACGAGGAATACATAACACTTCGCAAATCATATTAGATATTACCATGAAACATAGAAATGAGATGCGAGATCGCGTTTTAAGAAGCATCAGAAATCCATTGCTACGATACGTAGACATCCGCAAACGCTATTACCTTGCAAGAAAGTGTCGCATTTACATTCATTTGAAGTGTAGACGAGGAATACATAACACTTCGCAAATCATATTATATCTTACCATGAAACATAGAAATGTGATGCGATATCGCGTTTTAAGAAGCATTAGAACTGTATTTCTACGATACCTAGACATCAGCAGATGCTATTTCCTAGCAAGGAAGTGTCGCATTTACATTCTTTTGAAGTGTGGACGAGGAATACATGACACTTCGCAAATCATATTATATCTTACCATGAAACATAGAAATGAGATGCGATATCGCGTTTTAAGAAGCATCAGAAATCCATTGCTACGATACGTAGACATCTGCAAACGCTATTTCCTTGCAAGAAAGTGTCGCATTTACTTTCATTTGAATCGTAGACGAGGAATGCATAATACTTCGCAATGAATATTATATCTTATCATGAAACGTAGATATGAGATGCAATATCTCGTTTTAAGAAGAATTTGAAATCTATTGCTTCGATACGTAGACATCTGCAAACGCTATTTCCTTGCAAGGAAGTGTCGCATTTACATTCATTTGAAGTGTAGACGAGGAATACATAACACTTCGCAAATCATATTCTATCTTACCATGAAACACAGAAATGTGATGCGATATCGCGTTTTAAGAATCATAAGAACTCTATTGCTACGATACGTAGACATCTGCAAACGCTATTTCCTAGCAAGGAAGTGACGCATTTACATTCATTTGATGTGTAGACGAGGAGTACATAACACTTCGCAAATCATATTATATCTTACCATGAAACATAGAAATGAGATGCGATATCGCGTTTTAAGAAGCATCAGAAATCCATTGCTACGATACGTAGACATCTGCAAACGCTATTACCTTGCAAGAAAGAGTCGCATTTACATTCATTTGAAGTGTAGACGAGGAATACGTAACACTTCGCAAATCATATTATATCTTACCATGAAACATAGAAATGTGATGCGATATCGCGTTTTAAGAAGCATTAGAACTCTATTTCTACGATACCTAGACATCAGCAGACGCTATTGCCTAGCAAGGAAGTGTCGCATTTACATTCATTTGAAGTGTGGACGAGGAATACATGACACTTCGCAAATCATATTATATCTTACCATGAAACATAGAAAAGAGATGCGATATCGCGTTTTAAGAAGCATCAGAAATCCATTGCTACGATACGTAGACATCTGCAAACGCTATTTCCTTGCAAGGAAGTGTCGCATTTACATTCATTTGAAGTGTAGACGAGGAATACATAACACTTCGCAAATCATATTATATCTTACCATGAAACATAGAAATGTGATGCGATATCGCGTTTTAAGAAGCATTAGAACCCTATTTCTACGATACCTAGACATCTGCAGACGCTATTTCCTAGCAAGGAAGTGTCGCATTTACATTCATTTGAAGTGTGGACGAGGAATACATGACACTTCGCAAATCATATTATATCTTACCATGAAACATAGAAATGAGATGCGATATCGCGTTTTAAGAAGCATTACAACTCTATTGCTACGATACGTAGACATCTGCAAACGCTATTTCCTAGCAAGGAAGTGTCGCATTTACATTCATTTGAAGTGTGGACGAGGAATACATGACACTTCGCAAATCATATTATATCTTACCATGAAACATAGAAATGAGATGCGATATCGCGTTTTAAGAAGCATTAGAACTCTATTGCTACGATACGTAGACATCTGCAATCGCTATTTCCTTGCAGCGAAGTGTCGCATTTACTTTCATTTGAATCGTAGACGAGGAATGCATAACACTTCGCAATGAATATTATATCTTATCTTGAAACATAGATATGAGATGCGATATCGCGTTTTAAGAACCATATGAACTCTATTGCTACGATACGTAGACATCTGCAATCGCTATTTCCTTGCAAGGAAGTGTCGCATTTACTTTCAGTTGAATCGTAGACGAGGAATGCATAACACTTCGCAATGAATATTATATCTTATCATGAAACGTAGATACGAGATGCAATATCTCGTTTTATGAAGCATTTGAAATCTATTGCTACGATACGTAGACATCTGCAAACGCTATTTCCTAGCAAGGAAGTGTCGCATTTACATTCATTTGATGTGTAGACGAGGAATACATAACACTTCGCAAATCATATTATATCTTACCATGAAACATAGAAATGAGATGCGATATCGCCTTTTAAGAAGCATTAGAACTCTATTGCTACGATACCTAGACATCTGCAGACGCTATTTCCTAGCAAGGAAGTGTCGCATTTATATCCATTTGAAGTGTAGACGAGGAATACATAACACTTCGCAAATCATATTATATCTTACCATGAAACATAGAAATGTGATGCGATATCGCGTTTTAAGAAGCATTAGAACTCTATTGCTACGATACCTGGACATCTGCAGACGCTATTTCCTAGAAAGGAAGTGTCGCATTTACATTCATTTGAAGTGTGGACGAGGAATACATGACACTTCGCAAATCATATTATATCTTACCATGAAACATAGAAATGAGATGCAATATCTCGTTTTAAGAAGCATTTGAAATCTATTGCTTCGATACGTAGACATCTGCAAACGCTATTTCCTTGCAAGGAAGTGTCGCATTTACATTCATTTGAAGTGTAGACGAGGAATACATAACACTTCGCAAATCATATTATATCTTACTATGAAACATAGAAACGAGATGCGATATCGCGCTTTAAGAATCATAAGAACTCTATTGCTACAGTACGTAGACATCTGCAAACGCTATTTCCTACCAAGGAAGTGTCGCATTTACATTCATTTGATGTGTAGACGAGGAGTACATAACACTTCGCAAGGCATATTATATCATACCATGAAACATAGAAATGTGATGCGATATCGCGTTTTAAGAAGCATTAGAACTCTATTTCTACGATACCTAGACATCAGCAGATGCTATTTCCTAGCAAGGAAGTGTCGCATTTACATTCTTTTGAAGTGTGGACGAGGAATACATGACACTTCGCAAATCATATTATATCTTACCATGAAACATAGAAATGAGATGCGATATCGCGTTTTAAGAAGCATCAGAAATCCATTGCTACGATACGTAGACATCTGCAAACGCTATTTCCTTGCAAGAAAGTGTCGCATTTACTTTCATTTGATTCGTAGACGAGGAATGCATAACACTTCGCAATGAATATTATATCTTATTTTGAAACATAGATATGAGATGCGATATCGCGTTTTAAGAATCATATGAACTCTATTGCTACGATACGTAGACATCTGCAATCGCTATTTCCTTGCAAGATAGTGTCGCATTTACTTTCATTTGAATCGTAGACGAGGAATGCATAATACTTCGCAATGAATATTATATCTTATCATGAAACGTAGATATGAGATGCAATATCTCGTTTTAAGAAGAATTTGAAATCTATTGCTTCGATACGTAGACATCTGCAAACGCTATTTCCTTGCAAGGAAGTGTCGCATTTACATTCATTTGAAGTGTAGACGAGGAATACATAACACTTCGCAAATCATATTATATCTTACTATGAAACATAGAAACGAGATGCGATATCGCGCTTTAAGAATCATAAGAACTCTATTGCTACAGTACGTAGACATCTGCAAACGCTATTTCCTAGCAAGGAAGTGTCGCATTTACATTCATTTGATGTGTAGACGAGGAATACATAACACTTCGCAAATCATATTATATCTTACCATGAAACATAGAAATGAGATGCGATATCGCCTTTTAAGAAGCATTAGAACTCTATTGCTACGATACCTAGACATCTGCAGACGCTATTTCCTAGCAAGGAAGTGTCGCATTTATATCCATTTGAAGTGTAGACGAGGAATACATAACACTTCGCAAATCATATTATATCTTACCATGAAACACAGAAATGTGATGCGATATCGCGTTTTAAGAATCATAAGAACTCTATTGCTACGATACGTAGACATCTGCAAACGCTATTTCCTAGCAAGGAAGTGACGCATTTACATTCATTTGATGTGTAGACGAGGAGTACATAACACTTCGCAAATCATATTATATCTTACCATGAAACATAGAAATGAGATGCGATATCGCGTCTTAAGAAGCATCAGAAATCCATTGCTACGATACGTAGACATCTGCAAACGCTATTACCTTGCAAGAAAGAGTCGCATTTACATTCATTTGAAGTGTAGACGAGGAATACGTAACACTTCGCAAATCATATTATATCTTACCATGAAACATAGAAATGTGATGCGATATCGCGTTTTAAGAAGCATTAGAACTCTATTTCTACGATACCTAGACATCAGCAGACGCTATTGCCTAGCAAGGAAGTGTCGCATTTACATTCATTTGAAGTGTGGACGAGGAATACATGACACTTCGCAAATCATATTATATCTTACCATGAAACATAGAAAAGAGATGCGATATCGCGTTTTAAGAAGCATCAGAAATCCATTGCTACGATACGTAGACATCTGCAAACGCTATTTCCTTGCAAGAAAGTGTCGCATTTACATTCATTTGAAGTGTAGACGAGGAATACATAACACTTCGCAAATCATATTATATCTTACCATGAAACATAGAAATGAGATGCGATATCGCGTTTTAAGAAGCATTAGAACTCTATTGCTACGATACCTAGACATCTGCAGACGCTATTTCCTAGCAAGGAAGTGTCGCATTTACATAAATTTGAATTGTGGACGAGGAATACATGACACTTCGCAAATCATATTATATCTTACCATGAAACATAGAAATGTGATGCGATATCGCGTTTTAAGAAGCATTAGAACTCTATTTCTACGATACCTAGACATCAGCAGACGCTATTGCCTAGCAAGGAAGTGTCGCATTTACATTCATTTGAAGTGTGGACGAGGAATACATGACACTTCGCAAATCATATTATATCTTACCATGAAACATAGAAAAGAGATGCGATATCGCGTTTTAAGAAGCATCAGAAATCCATTGCTACGATACGTAGACATCTGCAAACGCTATTTCCTTGCAAGAAAGTGTCGCATTTACATTCATTTGAAGTGTAGACGAGGAATACATAACACTTCGCAAATCATATTATATCTTACCATGAAACATAGAAATGAGATGCGATATCGCGTTTTAAGAAGCATTAGAACTCTATTGCTACGATACCTAGACATCTGCAGACGCTATTTCCTAGCAAGGAAGTGTCGCATTTACATAAATTTGAATTGTGGACGAGGAATACATGACACTTCGCAAATCATATTATATCTTACCATGAAACATAGAAATGAGATGCGATATCGCGTTTTAAGAAGCATCAGAAATCCATTGCTACGATACGTAGACATCTGCAAACGCTATTTCCTTGCAAGAAAGTGTCGCATTTACTTTCATTTCAATCGTAGACGAGGAATGCATAACACTTCGCAATGAATATTATATCTTACCATGAAACATAGAAATGAGATGCGATATCGCGTTCTATGAAGCATTAGAACTCTATTGCTACGATACGTAGACATCTGCAAACGCTATTTCCTTGCAAGGAAGTGTCGCATTTACATTCATTTGAAGTGTAGAAGAGGAATACATGGCACTTCGCAAATCATATTATATCTTACCATGAAACATAGAAATGAGATGCGATATCGCGTTTTAAGAAGCATTACAACTCTATTGCTACGATACGTAGACATCTGCAAACGCTATTTCCTAGCAAGGAAGTGTCGCATTTACATTCATTTGAAGTGTGGACGAGGAATACATGACACTTCGCAAATCATATTATATCTTACCATGAAACATAGAAATGAGATGCGATATCGCGTTTTAAGAAGCATTAGAACTCTATTGCTACGATACGTAGACATCTGCAATCGCTATTTCCTTGCAAGGAAGTGTCGCATTTACTTTCAGTTGAATCGTAGACGAGGAATGCATAACACTTCGCAATGAATATTATATCTTATCATGAAACGTAGATACGAGATGCAATATCTCGTTTTAAGAAGCATTTGAAATCTATTGCTACGATACGTAGACATCTGCAAACGCTATTTCCTAGCAAGGAAGTGTCGCATTTACATTCATTTGATGTGTAGACGAGGAATACATAACACTTCGCAAATCATATTATATCTTACCATGAAACATAGAAATGAGATGCGATATCGCCTTTTAAGAAGCATTAGAACTCTATTGCTACGATACCTAGACATCTGCAGACGCTATTTCCTAGCAAGGAAGTGTCGCATTTACATCCATTTGAAGTGTAGACGAGGAATACATAACACTTCGCAAATCATATTATATCTTACCATGAAACATAGAAATGTGATGCGATATCGCGTTTTAAGAAGCATTAGAACTCTATTGCTACGATACCTGGACATCTGCAGACGCTATTTCCTAGAAAGGAAGTGTCGCATTTACATTCATTTGAAGTGTGGACGAGGAATACATGACACTTCGCAAATCATATTATATCTTACCATGAAACATAGAAATGAGATGCAATATCTCGTTTTAAGAAGCATTTGAAATCTATTGCTTCGATACGTAGACATCTGCAAACGCTATTTCCTTGCAAGGAAGTGTCGCATTTACATTCATTTGAAGTGTAGACGAGGAATACATAACACTTCGCAAATCATATTATATCTTACTATGAAACATAGAAACGAGATGCGATATCGCGCTTTAAGAATCATAAGAACTCTATTGCTACAATACGTAGACATCTGCAAACGCTATTTCCTACCAAGGAAGTGTCGCATTTACATTCATTTGATGTGTAGACGAGGAGTACATAACACTTCGCAAAGCATATTATATCTTACCATGAAACATAGAAATGAGATGCGATATCGCGTTTTGAGAAGCATCAGAAATCCATTGCTACGATACGTAGACATCTGCAAACGCTATTTCCTTGCAAGAAAGTGTCGCATTTACATTCATTTGAAGTGTAGACGAGGAATACATAACACTTCGCAAATCATATTATATCTTACCATGAAACATAGAAATGAGATGCGATATCGCGCTTTAAGAATCATAAGAACTCTATTGCTACAATACGTAGACATCTGCAAACGCTATTTCCTTGCAAGAAAGTGTCGCATTTACTTTCATTTCAATCGTAGACGAGGAATGCATAACACTTCGCAATGAATATTATATCTTATCTTGAAACGTAGATACGAGATGCAATATCTCGTTTTAAGAAGCATTTGAAATCTATTGCTACGATACGTAGACATCTGCAATCGCTATTTCCTTGCAACGAAGTGTCGCATTTACTTTCATTTGATTCGTAGACGAGGAATGCATAACACTTCGCAATGAATATTATATCTTATTTTGAAACATAGATATGAGATGCGATATCGCGTTCTAAGAATCATATGAACTCTATTGCCACGATACGTAGACATCTGCAATCGCTATTTCCTTGCAAGGAAGTGTCGCATTTACTTTCATTTGAATCGTAGAGGAGGAGTGCATAACACTTCGCAATGGATATTATATCTTATCATGAAACGTAGATATGAGATGCGATATCGCGTTTTAAGAAGCATCAGAAATCCATTGCTACGATACGTAGACATCTGCAAACGCTATTTCCTTGCAAGAAAGTGTCGCATTTACATTCATTTGAAGTGTAGACGAGGAATACATAACACTTCGCAAATCATATTATATCTTACCATGAAACATAGAAATGAGATGCGATATCGCGTTTTAAGAAGCATTAGAACTCTATTGCTACGATACGTAGACATCTGCAATCGCTATTTCCTTGCAAGGAAGTGTCGCATTTACTTTCATTTGAATCGTAGACGAGGAATGCATAACACTTCGCAATGAATATTATATCTTACCATGAAACATAGAAATGAGATGCGATATCGCGTTTTAAGAATCATAAGGACTCTATTGCTACGATACGTAGACATCTGCAAACGCTATTTCCTAGCATGGAAGTGTCGCATTTACATTCATTTGATGTGTAGACGAGGAGTACATAACACTTCGCAAATCATATTATATCTTACCATGAAACATAGAAATGAGATGCGATATCGCGTTTTAAGAAGCATTAGAACTCTATTGCTACGATACCTAGACATCTGCAGACGCTATTTCCTAGCAAGGAAGTGTCGCATTTACATTCATTTGAAGTGTAGACGAGGAATACATAACACTTCGCAAATCATATTATATCTTACCATGAAACATAGAAATGTGATGCGATATCGCGTTTTAAGAAGCATTAGAACCCTATTTCTACGATACCTAGACATCTGCAGACGCTATTTCCTAGCAAGGAAGTGTCGCATTTACATTCATTTGAAGTGTGGACGAGGAATACATGACACTTCGCAAATCATATTATATCTTACCATGAAACATAGAAATGAGATGCGATATCGCGTTTTAAGAAGCATCAGAAATCCATTGCTACGATACGTAGACATCTGCAAACGCTATTTCCTTGCAAGAAAGTGTCGCATTTTCATTCATTTGAAGTGTAGACGAGGAATACATAACACTTCGCAAATCATATTATATCTTACCATGAAACATAGAAATGAGATGCGATATCGCGTTTTAAGAAGCATTAGAACTCTACTGCTACGATACGTAGACATCTGCAATCGCTATTTCCTTGCAACGAAGTGTCGCATTTACTTTCATTTGAATCGTAGACGAGGAATGCATAACACTTCGCAATGAATATTATATCTTACCATGAAACATAGAAATGAGATGCGATATCGCGTTTTAAGAATCATAAGAACTCTATTGCTACGATACGTAGACATCTGCAAACGCTATTTCCTAGCATGGAAGTGTCGCATTTACATTCATTTGATGTGTAGACGAGGAATACATAACACTTCGCAAATCATATTATATCTTACCATGAAACATAGAAATGAGATGCGATATCGCGTTTTAAGAAGCATTAGAACACTATTGCTACGATAGGTAGACATTCGCAAACGCTATTTCCTTGCAAGGAAGTGTCGCATTCACATTCATTTGAAGTGTAGACGAGGAATACATAACACTTCGCTAATCATATTATATCTTACCATGAAACCTAGAAATGAGATGTGATATCGCGCTTTAAGGATCATAAGAACTCTATTGCTACGATACGTAGACATCTGCAAACGCTATTTCCTTGCAAGGAAGTGTCGCATTTACATTCATTTGAATCGTAGACGAGGAATGCATAACACTTCGCAAATCATATTATATCTTACCATGAAACATAGAAATGAGATGCGATATCGGGTTTTAAGCAGCATTAGAACACAATTGCTACTATAGATAGACAGTCGCAAACGCTATTTCCTTGCAAGGAAGTGTCGCATTTACATTCATTTGAAGTGTAGACGAGGTATACATGTCACTTCGCAATTCATATTATATCTTACCATGAAACATAGAAATGAGATGCGATATCGCGTTTTAAGATGCATTAGAAATCTATTGTTACAATACGTAGACATCTGCAAACGCTATTTCCTAGCGAGGAAGTTTCGCATTCACATTCATTTGAAGTGTAGACGAGGAATACATAACACTTCGCAAATCATATTATATCTTACCATGAAACATAGAAATGAGATGCGATATCGCGTTTTAAGAAGCATCAGAAATCCATTGCCACGATACGTAGACATCTGCTAACGCTATTTCCTTGCAAGAAAGTGTCGCATTTACTTTCATTTGAATCGTAGACGAGGAATGC
The DNA here is from genome assembly GCF_050948175.1 of Xylocopa sonorina. Taxonomy (NCBI): domain Eukaryota; kingdom Metazoa; phylum Arthropoda; class Insecta; order Hymenoptera; family Apidae; genus Xylocopa; species Xylocopa sonorina. Next base: position 409,150 of record NW_027490306.1, read on the forward strand.
ATAACACTTCGCAATGAATATTATATCTTACCATGAAACATAGAAATGAGATGCGATATCGCGTTTTAGGAAGCATTAGAACTCTATTGCTACGATACCTAGGCATCTGCAGACGCTATTTCCTAGCAAGGAAGTGTCGCATTTACATCCATTTGAAGTGTGGACGAGGAATACATGACACTTCGCAAATCATATTATATCTTACCATGAAACATAGAAATGAGATGCGATATCGCGTTTTAAGAAGCATCAGAAATCCATTGCTACGATACGTAGACATCTGCAAACGCTATTTCCTTGCAAGAAAGTGTCACATATACTTTCATTTGAATCGTAGACGAGGAATGCATAACACTTCGCAATGAATATTATATCTTACCATGAAACTTAGAAATGAGATGCGATATCGCGTTTTAAGAAGCATTAGAACTCTATTGCTACGATACCTAGACATCTGCAGACGCTATTTCCTAGCAAGGAAGTGTCGCATTTACATTCATTTGAAGTGTAGACGAGGAATACATAACACTTCGCAAATCATATTATATCTTACCATGAAACATAGAAATGTGATGCGATATCGCGTTTTAAGAAGCATTAGAACCCTATTTCTACGATACCTAGACATCTGCAGACGCTATTTCCTAGCAAGGAAGTGTCGCATTTACATTCATTTGAAGTGTGGACGAGGAATACATGACACTTCGCAAATCATATTATATCTTACCATGAAACATAGAAATGAGATGCGATATCGCGTTTTAAGAAGCATCAGAAATCCATTGCTACGATACGTAGACATCTGCAAACGCTATTTCCTTGCAAGAAAGTGTCGCATTTACATTCATTTGAAGTGTAGACGAGGAATACATAACACTTCGCAAATCATATTATATCTTACCATGAAACATAGAAATGAGATCCGATATCGCGTTTTAAGAATCACAAGAACTCTATTGCTACGATACGTAGACATCTGCAAACGCTATTTCCTTGCAAGGAAGTGTCGCATTTACATTCATTTGAAGTGTAGACGAGGAATACATAACACTTCGCAAATCATATTATATCTTACCATGAAACATAGAAATGAGATGCGATATCGCGTTTTAAGAAGCATTAGAACTCTATTGCTACGATACCTAGACATCTGCAGACGCTATTTCCTAGCAAGGAAGTGTCGCATTTACATTCATTTGAAGTGTAGACGAGGAATACATAACACTTCGCAAATCATATTATATCTTACCATGAAACATAGATATGTGATGCGATATCGCGTTTTAAGAAGCATTAGAACCCTATTTCTACGATACCTAGACATCTGCAGACGCTATTTCCTAGCAAGGAAGTGTCGCATTTACATTCATTTGAAGTGTGGACGAGGAATACATGACACTTCGCAAATCATATTATATCTTACCATGAAACATAGAAATGAGATGCGATATCGCGTTTTAAGAAGCATCAGAAATCCATTGCTACGATACGTAGACATCTGCAAACGCTATTTCCTTGCAAGAAAGTGTCGCATTTACATTCATTTGAAGTGTAGACGAGGAATACATAACACTTCGCAAATCATATTATATCTTACCATGAAACATAGAAATGAGATGCGATATCGCGTTTTAAGAAGCATTAGAACTCTACTGCTACGATACGTAGACATCTGCAATCGCTATTTCCTTGCAACGAAGTGTCGCATTTACTTTCATTTGAATCGTAGACGAGGAATGCATAACACTTCGCAATGAATATTATATCTTACCATGAAACATAGAAATGAGATGCGATATCGCGTTTTAAGAATCATAAGAACTCTATTGCTACGGTACGTAGACATCTGCAAACGCTATTTCCTAGCAAGGAAGTGCCGCATTTACATTCACTTGAAGTGTAGACAAGGAATACATAACACTTCGCAAATCATATTATATCTTACCATGAAACATAGAAATGAGATGCGATATCGCGTTTTAAGAATCATATGAACTCTATTTCTACGATACGTAGACATCTGCAAACGCTATTTCCTTGCAAGGAAGTGTCGCATTTACATTCATTTGAAGTGTAGACGACGGATATATAACACTTCGCAAATAATATTATACCTTACCATGAAACATAGAAATGAGATGCGATATCGCGTTTTAAGGATCATAAGAACTCTATTGCTACGATACGTAGACATTTGCAAACGCTATTTCCTTGCAAGGAAGTGTCGCATTTACATTTATTTGAAGTGTAGACGATGAATACATAACACTTCGCAAATCATATTATATCTTACCATGAAACATAGAAATGAGTTGCGATATCGCGTTTTAAGGAGCATTAGAACTCTACTGCTACGATACGTAGACATCTGCAAACGCAATTTCCTATAGAGGAAGTGTCGCATTCACATTCATTTGAAGTGTAGACGAGGAATACATAACACTCCGCAAATCATATTATATTTTACCATGAAACATAGAAATGTGATGCGATATCGCGTTTTATGAATCATAAGAACTCTATTGTTACGATACGTAGACATCTGCAATCGCTATTCCCTAGCGAGGAAGTGTCGCATTCACATTCATTTGAAGTGTAGACGAGGAATACATAACACTTCGCAAATCAAATTATATCTTACCATGAAACATAGAAATGAGATGCGATATCGCGTTTTAAGAAGCATCAGAAATCCATTGCTACGATACGTAGACATCTGCAAACGCTATTTCCTTGCAAGAAAGTGTCGCATTTACTTTCATTTGAATCGTAGACGAGGAATGCATAACACTTCGCAATGAATATTATATCTTATCTTGAAACATAGATATGAGATGCGATATCGCGTTTTAAGGATCATAAGAACACTATTGCTACGATACGTAGACATCTGCAAACGCTATTTCCTTGCAAAGAAGTGTCGCATTTACATGCATTTGAAATGTAGACGAGGAATACATGACACTTCGCAAATCATATTATATCTTACCATGAAACATAGAAATGAGATGCGACATCGCGTTTTAAGAAGCATTAGAACTCTATTGTTACGATACGTAGACATCTGCAATCGCTATTTCCTTGCAAGGAAGTGTCGCATTTACATTCATTTGAAGTGTAGACGAGGAATACATAAAACTTCGCAAATCATAGTATATCTTACCATGAAACATAGAAATGAGATCCGATGTCGCGTTTTAAGGATCACAAGAACTCTATTGCTACGATACGTAGACATCTGCAAACGCTATTTCCTTGCAAGGAAGTGTCGCATTTACATTCATTTGAAGCGTGGACGAGGAATACATGACACTTCGCAAATCATATTATATCTTACCACGAAACATAGAAATGAGGTGCGATATCGCGTTTTAAGAAGCATTAGAACTCTATTGCTACGTTACCTAGACATCTGCAGACGCTACTTCCTAGCAAGGAAGTGTCGCATTTACAATCATTTGAAGGGTAGACGAGGAATACATGACACTTCGCAAATCATATAATATCTTACCATGAAACGTAGAAATGAGATGCGATATCGCGTTTTAAGGAGCATCAGAAATCCATTGCTACGATACGTAGACATCTGCAAACGCTATTTCCTTGCAAGAAAGTGTCGCATTTACTTTCATTTGAATCGTAGACGAGGAATGCATAACACTTCGCAATGAATATTATATCTTATCTTGAAACATAGATATGAGATGCGATATCGCATTTTAAGAATCATATGAACTCTATTGCTACGATACGTAGACATCTGCAATCGCTATTTCCTTGCAAGGAAGTGTCGCATTTACTTTCATTTGAATCGTAGACGAGGAATACATAACACTTCGCAATAAATATTATATCTTATCATGAAACGTAGATATGAGATGCAATATCTCGTTTTAAGAAGCATTTGAAATCTATTGCTTCGATACGTAGACATCTGTAAACGCTATTTCCTTGCAAGAAAGTGTCGCATTTACATTCATTTGAAGTGTAGACGACGGATATATAACACTTCGCAAATCATATTATACCTTACCATGAAACATAGAAATGAGATGCAATATCGCGTTTTAAGAAGCATTAGAACACTATTGCCACGATACGTAGACATCTGCAAACGCTATTTTCTTGCAAAGAAGTGTCGCACTTACATTCATTTGAAGTGTAGACGAGGAATACATAACACTTGGCAAATCATATTATATCTTACCATGAAACATAGAAATGAGGTGCGATATCGCGTTTTAAGAAGCATCAGAAATCCATTGCTACGATACGTAGACATCTGCAAACGCTACTTCCTTGCAAGAAAGTGTCGCATTTACTTTCATTTGAATCGTAGACGAGGAATGCATAACACTTCGCAATGAATATTATATCTTATCTTGAAACATAGATATGAGATGCGATATCGCGTTTTAAGAATCATATGAACTCTATGGCTACGATACGTAGACATCTGCAATCGCTATTTCCTTGCAAGGAAGTGTCGCATTTACATTCATTTGAAGTGTAGACGAGGAATACATAACACTTCGCAAATCATATTATATCTTACCATGAAACATAGAAATGGGATGCGATATCGCGTTTTAAGAATCATAAGAACTCTATTGCTACGATACGTAGACATCTGCAAACGCTATTTCCTAGCAAGGAAGTGTCGCATTTACATTCATTTGAAGTGTAGACGAGGAATACATGATACTTCGCAAATCATATAATATCTTACCATGAAACATAGAAATGAGATGCGATATCGCGTTTTAAGAAGCATTAGAAATCTATTGCTACGATACGTAGACATCTGCAAACGCTATTCCCTAGCGAGGAAGTGTCGCATTCACATTCATTTGAAGTGTAGACGAGGAATACATAACACTTCGCAAATCATATTATATCTTACCATGAAACATAGAAATGTGATGCGATATCGCGCTTTAAGAATCATAACAACTCTATTGCTACGATACGTAGACATCTGCAAACGCTATTACCTAGCAAGGAAGTGTCGCATTTACAATCATTTGATGTGTAGACGAGGAATACATAACACTTCGCAAATCATATTATATCTTACCATGAAACATAGAAATGAGATGCGATATCGCGTTTTAAGGAGCATTAGAACTCTATTGCTACGATACCTAGACATCTGCAGACGCTATTTCCTAGCAAGGAAGTGTCGCATTTACATTCATTTGAAGTGTAGACGAGGAATACATATCACTTCGCAAATCATATTATATCTTACCATGAAACTTAGAAATGTGATGCGATATCGCGTTTTAAGAAGCATTAGAATTCTATTTCTACGATACCTAGACATCTGCAGACGCTATTTCCTAGCAAGGAAGTGTCGCATTTACTTTCATTTGAATCGTAGACGAGGAATGCATAACACTTCGCAATGAATATTATATCTTATCATGAAACGTAGATATGAGATGCAATATCTCGTTTTAAGAAGCATTTGAAATCTATTGCTTCGATACGTAGACATCTGTAAACGCTATTTCCTTGCAAGAAAGTGTCGCATTTACATTCATTTGAAGTGTAGACGACAGATACATAACACTTCGCAAATCATATTATACCTTACCATGAAACATAGAAATGAGATGCGATATCGCGTTTTAAGAATCATAAGAACTCTATTGCTACGATACGTAGACATCTGCAAACGCTATTTCCTAGCGAGGAAGTGTCGCATTCACATTCATTTGAAGTGTAGACGAGGAATACATGATACTTCGCAAATCATATTATATCTTACCATGAAACATAGAAATGAGTTGCAATATCGCGTTTTACGAATCATAAGAACACTATTGCTACGATACGTAGACATCTGCAAACGCTATTTCCTTGCAAGGAAGTGTCGCATTTACATTCATTTGAAGTGTAGACGAGGAATACATGACACTTCGCAAATCATATTATATCTTACCATGAAACATAGAAATGAGATGCGATATCGCGTTTTAAGAAGCATTAGAACTCTATTGCTACGATACCTAGACATCTGCAGACGCTATTTCCTAGCAAGGAAGTGTCGCGTTTACATTCATTTGAAGTGTAGACGAGGAATACATAACACTTCGCAAATCATATTATATCTTACCATTAAACATAGAAATGAGATGCGATATCGCGTTTTAAGAAGCATTAGAACACTATTGCTACGATACGTAGACATCTGCAAACGCTATTTCCTAGCGGGGAAGTGTCGCATTCACATTCATTTGAAGTGTAGACGAGGAATACATAACACTCCGCAAATCATATTATATCTTACCACGAAACATAGAAATGTGATGCGATATCGCGTTTTAAGAATCATAAGAACTCTATTGCTACGATACCCAGACATCTGCAGACGCTACTTCCTAGCAAGGAAGTGTCGCATTTACATTCGTTTGAAGTGTAGACGAGGAATACATAACACTTCGCAAATCATATTATATCTTACCATTAAACATAGAAATGAGATCCGATATCGCGTTTTAAGAAGCATTAGAACTCTATTGCTACGATTCGTAGACATCTGCAATCGCTATTTCCTTGCAACGAAGTGTCGCATTTACTTTCATTCAAATCGTAGACGAGGAATGCATAACGCTTCGCAATGAATATTATATCTTATCTTGAAACATAGATATGAGATGCGATATCGCGTTTTAAGAATCATATGAACTCTATTGCAACGATACGTAGACATCTGCAATCGCAATTTCCTTGCAAGGAAGTGTCGCATTTACTTTCATTTGAATCGTAGAGGAGGAAAGCATAACACTTCGCAAAGAATATTATATCTTATCATGAAACATAGATATGAGATGCAATATCTCGTTTTAAGAAGCATTTGAAATCTATTGCTTCGATACGTAGACATCTGCAAACGCTATTTCCTTGCAAGGAAGTGTCGCATTTACATTCATTTGAAGTGTAGACAAGGAATACATGACACTTCGCAAATCATATTATATCTTACGATGAAACATAGAAATGGGATGCGATATCGCGTTTTAAGAATCATATGAACTCTACTGCAACGATACGTAGACATCTGCAAACGCTATTTCCTTGCAAGGAAGTGTCGCATTTACATTCATTTGAAGTGTAGACGAGGAATGCATAACACTCCTCAAATCATATTATATCTTACCATGAAGCATAGAAATGAGATGCGATATCGCGTTTTAAGAATCATAAGAACTCTATTGCTACGATACGTAGACATCTGCAAGCGCTATTTCCTTGCAAAGAAGTGTCGAATTTACATTCATTTGAAGTGTAGACGAAGAATACATAACACTTCGCAAATCATATTATATCTTACCATGAAACATAGAAATGTGATCCGATATCGCGTTTTAAGAATCATAAGAACTCTATTGCTACGATACGTAGACATCTGCAAACGCTATTTCCTTGCAAGGAAGTGTCGCATTTACATTCATTTGAAGCGTGGACGAGGAATACATGACACTTCGCAAATCATATTATATCTTACCACGAAACATAGAAATGTGATGCGATATCGCGTTTTAGGAAGCATTAGAACTCTATTGCTACGATACCTAGACATCTGCAGACGCTACTTCCTAGCAAGAAAGTGTCGCATTTACATTCATTTGAAGTGTAGACGACGGATATATAACACTTCGCAAATCATATTATACCTTACCATGAAACATAGAAATGAGATGCGATATCGCGTTTTAAGAATCATAAGAACTCTATTGCTACGATATGTAGACATCTGCAAACGCTATTTCCTTGCAAGGTAGTGTCGTATTTACATTCATTTGATATGTAGACGAGGAATACATAACACTTCGCAAGTCGTATTATATCTTTCCATGAAACATAGAAATGAGATGCGATATCGCGTTTTAAGAGGCATTAGAACTCTACTGCTACGATACGTAGACATCTGCAAACGCTATTTCCTAGCGAGGAAGTGTCGCATTCACATTCATTTGAAGTGTAGACGAGGAATACATAACACTCCGCAAATCATATTATATCTTACCACGAAACATAGAAATGAGATGCGATATCGCGTTTTAAGAAGCATTAGAACACTATTGCTACGATAGGTTGACATTTGCAAACGCTATTTCCTTGCAAGGAAGTGTCGCATTTTCATTCATTTGAATTGTAGACGAGGAATAAATAACACTTCGCAAATCATATTATATCTTTCCATGAAACATAGAAATGAGATGCGATATCGCGTTTTAAGAGGCATTAGAACTCTACTGCTACGATACGTAGACATCTGCAAACGCTATTTCCTAGCGAGGAAGTGTCGCATTCACATTCATTTGAAGTGTAGACGAGGAATACATAACACTCCGCAAATCATATTATATCTTACCACGAAACATAGAAATGAGATGCGATATCGCGTTTTAAGAAGCATTAGAACTCAATTGTTACGATACCTAGACATCTGCAGACGCTACTTCCTAGCAAGGAAGTGTCGCATTTACATTCAGTTGATGTGTAGACGAGGAATACATAACACTTCGCAAATCATATTATATCTTACCATGAAACATAGAAATGAGATGCGATATCGCGTTTTAAGAAGCATTAGAACTCTATTGCTACGATACGTTGACATCTGCAAACGCTATTTCCTTCCAAGAAAGTGTCGCATTTACATTCATTTGAAGTGTAGACGACGGATATATAACACTTCGCAAATCATATTATACCTTACCATGAAACATAGAAATGAGATGCGATATCGCGTTTTAAGAATCATAAGAACTCTATTGCTACGATACGTAGACATCTGCAAACGCTAATTCCTTGCAAGGAAGTGTCGCATTTACATTCATTTGATGTGAAGACGAGGAATACATAACACTTCGCAAATCATATTATATCTTACCATGAAACATAGAAATGAGTTGCGATATCGTGTTTTAAGAATCATAAGAACTCTATTGCTACGATACGTAGACATCTGCAATCGCTATTTCCTTGCAAGGAAGTGTCGCATTTACTTTCATTTGAATCGTAGACGAGGAATGCATAACACTTCGCAATGAGTATTATATCTTATCATGAAACATAGATATGAGATGCAATATCTCGTTTTAAGAAGCATTTGAAACCTATTGCTTCGATACGTAGACATCTGCAAACGCTATTTTCTTGCAAGGAAGTGTCGCATTTACATTCATTTGAAGTGTAGACGAGGAATACATAACACTTCGCAAATCATATTATATCTTACCATGAAATATAGAAATGAGATCCGATATCGCGTTTTAAGAATCATAAGAACTCTTTTGCGACGATACGTAGACATCTGCAAACGCTATTTCCTTGCTGGGAAGTGTCGCATTTACATTCATTTGAGGTGTAAACGAGGAATACATGACACTTCGCAAATCATATTATATCTTACCATGAAACATAGAATTGAGATCCGATATCGCGTTTTAAGTATCATAAGATCTCTATTGCTACGATACGTAGACATCTGCAAACGCTATTTCCTTGCAAGGAAGTGTCGCATTTACATCCATTTGAAGTGTAGACGAGGAATACATGACACTTCGCAAGTCATATAATATCTTACCATGAAACGTAGAAATGAGATGCGATATCGCGTTTTAAGAATCATAAGAACTCTAATGCTACGATACGTAGACATCTGCAAACGCTATTTCCTTCTAAGGAAGTGTCGCATTTACATTCATTTGATGTGTAGACGAGGAATATATAACACTTCGCAAATCATATTATATCTTACCATGAAACATAGAAATGAGATCCGATATCGCGTTTTAAGTATCATAAGATCTCTATTGCTACGATACGTAGACATCTGCAAACGCTATTTCCTTGCAAGGAAGTGTCGCATTTACATCCATTTGAAGTGTAGACGAGGAATACATGACACTTCGCAAATCATATTATGTCTTACTATGAAACATAGAAATGAGATGCGATATCGCGTTTTAAGAAGCATTAGAACACTATTGCTACGATAGGTAGACATTTGCAAACGCTATTTCCTTGCAAGGAAGTGTCGCATTTACATTCAATTGAAGTGTAGACGAGGAATACATAACACTTCGCAATTCATATTATATCTTACCATGAAACATAGAAATGAGATGCGATATCGCGTTTTAAGAAGCATTAGAAATCTACTGCTACGATACGTAGACATCTGCAAAAGCTATTTCCTAGCGAGGAAGTGCCGCATTCTCATTCATTTGAAGTGTAGACGAGGAATACATGACACTTCGCAAATCTTATTATATCTTACCGTGATACGTAGAAATGAGATGCGATATCGCGTTTTAAGAAGCATTAGAACTCTATTGCTACGATACCTAGACATCTGCAGACGCTATTTCCTTGCAAGGAAGTGTCGCATTTACATTCATTTGAAGTGTAGACGAGGAATACATAGCACATCGCAAATCATATTATATCTTACCATGAAACATAGAAATGAGATGCGATATCGCGTTTTAAGAATCATAAGAAATCTATTGCTACGATACGTAGACATCTGCAATCGCTATTTCCTTGCAGGGAAGTGTCGCATTTACTTTCATTTGAGTCGTAGACGAGGAATGCATAACACTTCGCAATGAATATTATATCTTATCATGAAACATAGATATGAGATGCAATATCTCGTTTTAAGAAGCATTTGAAATCCATTGCTTCAATACGTAGACATCTGCAAACGCTATTTCCTTGCAAGGAAGTGTCGCATTTACATTCATTTGAAGTGTAGACAAGGAGTACATAACACTTCGCAAATCATATTATACCTTACCATGAAACATAGAAATGAGATGCGATATCGCGTTTTAAGAATCATATGAACTATATTGCTACGATACGTAGACATCTGCAAACGCTATTTCCTTGCAAGGTAGTGTCGCATTTATATTCATTTGATATCTAGACGAGGAATACATAACACTTCGTAAATCATATTATATCTTACCATGAAACATAGAAATGAGATGCGATATCGCGTTTTAAGAAGCATTAGAACACTATTGCTACGATAGGTAGACATTTGCAAACGCTATTTCCTTGCAAGGAAGTGTCGCATTTACATTCATTTGAAGTGTAGACGAGGAATACATAACACTTCGCAAATCATATTATATCTTACCATGAAACATAGAAAAGAGATGCGATATCGCGTTTTAAGAAGCATTAGAACTCTAATGCTACGATACGTAGACATCAGCAAACGCTATTTCCTTGCAACGAAGTGTCGCATTTACTTTCATTCAAATCGTAGACGAGGAATGCATAACACTTCGCAATGAATATCATATCGTATCTTGAAACATAGATATGAGATGCAATATCTCGTTTTAAGAAGCATTTGAAATCTATTGCTTCAATACGTAGACATCTGCAAACGCTATTTCCTTGCAAGGAAGTGTCGCATTTACATTCATTTGAAGTGTAGACAAGGAATACATAACACTTCGCAAATCATATTATACCATACCATGAAACATAGAAATGAGATGCGATATCGCGTTTTAAGAAGCATTAGAAATCTATTGCTACGGTACGTAGACATCTGCAAACGCTATTTCCTAGCGAGGAAGTGTCGCATTCACATTCATTTGAAGTGTAGACGAGGAATACATGACACTTCGCAAATCTTATTATATCTTACCGTGATACGTAGAAATGAGATGCGATATCGCGTTTTAAGAAGCGTTAGAACTCTATTGCTACGATACCTAGACATCTGCAGACGCTATTTCCTTGCAAGGAAATTGCATTTACATTCATTTGAAGTGTAGACGAGGAATACATAGCACATCGCAAATCATATTATATCTTACCATGAAACATAGAAATGAGATGCGATATCGCGTTTTAAGAATCATAAGAAATCTATTGCTACGATACGTAGACATCTGCAATCGCTATTTCCTTGCAAGGAAGTGTCGCATTTACTTTCATTTGAATCGTGGACGAGGAATGCATAACACTTCGCAGTGAATATTATATCTTATCATGAAATATAGATATGAGATGCAATATCTCGTTTTAAGAAGCATTTGAAATCTATTGCTTCAATACGTAGACATCTGCAAACGCTATTTCCTTGCAAGGAAGTGTCGCATTTACATTCATTTGAAATGTAGACAAGGAGTACATAACACTTCGCAAATCATATTATACCTTACCATGAAGCATAGAAATGAGATGCGATATCGCGTTTTAAGAATCATAAGAACTATATTGCTACGATACGTAGACATCTGCAAACGCTATTTCCTTGCAAGGAAGTGTCGCATATACATTCATTTGATGTGTAGACGAGGAATACATAACACTTCGCAAATCATATTATATCTTACCATGAAACACAGAAATGAGATGCGATATCGCGTTTTAAGAAGCATTAGAACTCAATTGTTACGATACCTAGACATCTGCAGACGCTACTTCCTAGCAAGGAAGTGTCGCATTTACATTCAGTTGATGTGTAGACGAGGAATACATAACACTTCGCAAATCATATTATATCTTACCATGAAACATAGAAATGAGATGCGATATCGCGTTTTAAGAAGCATTAGAACTCTATTGCTACGATACGTTGACATCTGCAAACGCTATTTCCTTCCAAGAAAGTGTCGCATTTACATTCATTTGAAGTGTAGACGACGGATATATAACACTTCGCAAATCATATTATACCTTACCATGAAACATAGAAATGAGATGCGATATCGCGTTTTAAGAATCATAAGAACTCTATTGCTACGATACGTAGACATCTGCAAACGCTAATTCCTTGCAAGGAAGTGTCGCATTTACATTCATTTGATGTGAAGACGAGGAATACATAACACTTCGCAAATCATATTATATCTTACCATGAAACATAGAAATGAGATGCGATATCGTGTTTTAAGAATCATAAGAACTCTATTGCTACCATACGTAGACATCTGCAATCGCTATTTCCTTGCAAGGAAGTGTCACATTTACTTTCATTTGAATCGTAGACGAGGAATGCATAACACTTCGCAATGAGTATTATATCTTATCATGAAACATAGATATGAGATGCAATATCTCGTTTTAAGAAGTATTTGAAACCTATTGCTTCGATACGTAGACATCTGCAAACGCTATTTTCTTGCAAGGAAGTGTCGCATTTACATTCATTTGAAGTGTAGACGAGGAATACATAACACTTCGCAAATCATATTATATCTTACCATGAAATATAGAAATGAGATCCGATATCGCGTTTTAAGAATCATAAGAACTCTTTTGCGACGATACGTAGACATCTGCAAACGCTATTTCCTTGCAGGGAAGTGTCGCATTTACATTCGTTTGATGTGTAGACGAGGAATACATAACACTTCGCAAATCATATTATATCTTACCATGAAACATAGAAATGAGATGCGATATCGCGATTTAAGAAGCATTAGAACTCTACTGCTACGATACCTAGACATCTGCAGACGCTACTTCCTAGCAAGGAAGTGTCGCACTTACATTCATTTGACGTGTAGACGAGGAATACATGACACTTCGCAAATCATATAATATCTTACCATGAAACGTAGAAATGAGATGCGATATCGCGTTTTAAGAATCATAAGAACTCTAATGCTACGATACGTAGACATCTGCAAACGCTATTTCCCTCTAAGGAAGTGCCGCATTTACATTCATTTGATGTGTAGACGAGGAATATATAACACTTCGCAAATCATATTATATCTTACCATGAAACATAGAAATGAGATCCGATATCGCGTTTTAAGAAGCATTAGAACACTATTGCTACGATAGGTTGACATTTGCAAACGCTATTTCCTTGCAAGGAAGTGTCGCATTTTCATTCATTTGAAGTGTAGACGAGGAATAAATAACACTTCGCAAGTCGTATTATATCATTCCATGAAACATAGAAATGAGATGCGATATCGCGTTTTAAGAGGCATTAGAACTCTACTGCTACGATACGTAGACATCTGCAAACGCTATTTCCTAGCGAGGAAGTGTCGCATTCACATTCATTTGAAGTGTAGACGGGGAATACATAACACTCCGCAAATCATATTATATCTTACCACGAAACATAGAAATGAGATGCGATATCGCGTTTTAAGAAGCATTAGAACACTATTGCTACGATAGGTTGACATTTGCAAACGCTATTTCCTTGCAAGGAAGTGTCGCATTTTCATTCATTTGAATTGTAGACGAGGAATAAATAACACTTCGCAAATCATATTATATCTTTCCATGAAACATAGAAATGAGATGCGATATCGCGTTTTAAGAGGCATTAGAACTCTACTGCTACGATACGTAGACATCTGCAAACGCTATTTCCTAGCGGGGAAGTGTCGCATTCACATTCATTTGAAGTGTAGACGAGGAATACATAACACTCCGCAAATCATATTATATCTTACCACGAAACATAGAAATGAGATGCGATATCGCGTTTTAAGAAGCATTAGAACTCAATTGTTACGATACCTTGACATCTGCAGACGCTACTTCCTAGCAAGGAAGTGTCGCATTTACATTCAGTTGATGTGTAGACGAGGAATACATAACACTTCGCAAATCATATTATATCTTACCATGAAACATAGAAATGAGATGCGATATCGCGTTTTAAGAAGCATTAGAACTCTATTGCTACTATACGTTGACATCTGCAAACGCTATTTCCTTCCAAGAAAGTGTCGCATTTACATTCATTTGAAGTGTAGACGACGGATATATAACACTTCGCAAATCATATTATACCTTACCATGAAACATAGAAATGAGATGCGATATCGCGTTTTAAGAATCATAAGAATTCTATTGCTACGATACGTAGACATCTGCAAACGCTAATTCCTTGCAAGGAAGTGTCGCATTTACATTCATTTGATGTGAAGACGAGGAATACATAACACTTCGCAAATCATATTATATCTTACCATGAAACATAGAAATGAGTTGCGATATCGTGTTTTAAGAATCATAAGAACTCTATTGCTACGATACGTAGACATCTGCAATCGCTATTTCCTTGCAAGGAAGTGTCGCATTTACTTTCATTTGAATCGTAGACGAGGAATGCATAACACTTCGCAATGAGTATTATATCTTATCATGAAACATAGATATGAGATGCAATATCTCGTTTTAAGAAGCATTTGAAACCTATTGCTTCGATACGTAGACATCTGCAAACGCTATTTTCTTGCAAGGAAGTGTCGCATTTACATTCATTTGAAGTGTAGACGAGGAATACATAACACTTCGCAAATCATATTATACCTTACCATGAAACATACAAATGAGATGCGATATCGCGTTTTAAGAATCATAAGAACTCTATTGCTACGATACGTAGACATCTGCAAACGCTAATTCCTTGCAAGGAAGTGTCGCATTTACATTCGTTTGATGTGTAGACGAGGAATACATAACACTTCGCAAATCATATTATATCTTACCATGAAACATAGAAATGAGATGCGATATCGCGTTTTAAGAAGCATTAGAACTCTACTGCTACGATACCTAGACATCTGCAGACGCTACTTCCTAGCAAGGAAGTGTCGCACTTACATTCATTTGACGTGTAGACGAGGAATACATGACACTTCGCAAATCATATAATATCTTACCATGAAACGTAGAAATGAGATGCGATATCGCGTTTTAAGAATCATAAGAACTCTAATGCTACGATACGTAGACATCTGCAAACGCTATTTCCTTCTAAGGAAGTGTCGCATTTACATTCATTTGATGTGTAGACGAGGAATATATAACACTTCGCAAATCATATTATATCTTACCATGAAACATAGAAATGAGATCCGATATCGCGTTTTAAGTATCATAAGATCTCTATTGCTACGATACGTAGACATCTGCAAACGCTATTTCCTTGCAAGGAAGTGTCGCATTTACATCCATTTGAAGTGTAGACGAGGAATACATGACACTTCGCAAATCATATTATATCTTACTATGAAACATAGAAATGAGATGCGATATCGCGTTTTAAGAAGCATTAGAAATCTATTGCTACGATACGTAGACATCTGCAAAAGCTATTTCCTAGCGAGGAAGTGCCGCATTCTCATTCATTTGAAGTGTAGACGAGGAATACATGACACTTCGCAAATCTTATTATATCTTACCGTGATACGTAGAAATGAGATGCGATATCGCGTTTTAAGAAGCATTAGAACTCTATTGCTACGATACCTAGACATCTGCAGACGCTATTTCCTTGAAAGGAAGTGTCGCATTTACATTCATTTGAAGTGTAGACGAGGAATACATGGCACATCGCAAATCATATTATATCTTACCATGAAACATAGAAATGAGATGCGATATCGCGTTTTAAGAATCATAAGAAATCTATTGCTACGATACGTAGACATCTGCAATCGCTATTTCCTTGCAGGGAAGTGTCGCATTTACTTTCATTTGAGTCGTAGACGAGGAATGCATAACACTTCGCAATGAATATTATATCTTATTATGAAACATAGATATGAGATGCAATATCTCGTTTTAAGAAGCATTTGAAATCCATTGCTTCAATACGTAGACATCTGCAAACGCTATTTCCTTGCAAGGAAGTGTCGCATTTACATTCATTTGAAGTGTAGACAAGGAGTACATAACACTTCGCAAATCATATTATACCTTACCATGAAACATAGAAATGAGATGCGATATCGCGTTTTAAGAATCATGTGAACTATATTGCTACGATACGTAGACATCTGCAAACGCTATTTCCTTGCAAGGTAGTGTCGCATTTACATTCATTTGTGGTGTAAACGAGGAATACATGACACTTCGCAAATCATATTATATCTTACCATGAAACATAGAAATGAGATGCGATATCGCGTTTTAAGAAGCATTAGAACACTATTGCTACGATAGGTAGACATTTGCAAACGCTATTTCCTTGCAAGGAAGTGTCGCATTTACATTCATTTGAAGTGTAGACGAGGAATACATAACACTTCGCAAATCATATTATATCTTACCATGAAACATACAAATGAGATGCGATATCGCGTTTTAAGAATCATAAGAACTCTATTGCTACGATACGTAGACATCTGCAAACGCTAATTCCTTGCAAGGAAGTGTCGCATTTACATTCGTTTGATGTGTAGACGAGGAATACATAACACTTCGCAAATCATATTATATCTTACCATGAAACATAGAAATGAGATGCGATATCGCGTTTTAAGAAGCATTAGAACTCTACTGCTACGATACCTAGACATCTGCAGACGCTACTTCCTAGCAAGGAAGTGTCGCACTTACATTCATTTGACGTGTAGACGAGGAATACATGACACTTCGCAAATCATATAATATCTTACCATGAAACGTAGAAATGAGATGCGATATCGCGTTTTAAGAATCATAAGAACTCTAATGCTACGATACGTAGACATCTGCAAACGCTATTTCCTTCTAAGGAAGTGTCGCATTTACATTCATTTGATGTGTAGACGAGGAATATATAACACTTCGCAAATCATATTATATCTTACCATGAAACATAGAAATGAGATCCGATATCGCGTTTTAAGTATCATAAGATCTCTATTGCTACGATACGTAGACATCTGCAAACGCTATTTCCTTGCAAGGAAGTGTCGCATTTACATCCATTTGAAGTGTAGACGAGGAATACATGACACTTCGCAAATCATATTATATCTTACTATGAAACATAGAAATGAGATGCGATATCGCGTTTTAAGAAGCATTAGAAATCTATTGCTACGATACGTAGACATCTGCAAAAGCTATTTCCTAGCGAGGAAGTGCCGCATTCTCATTCATTTGAAGTGTAGACGAGGAATACATGACACTTCGCAAATCTTATTATATCTTACCGTGATACGTAGAAATGAGATGCGATATCGCGTTTTAAGAAGCATTAGAACTCTATTGCTACGATACCTAGACATCTGCAGACGCTATTTCCTTGAAAGGAAGTGTCGCATTTACATTCATTTGAAGTGTAGACGAGGAATACATGGCACATCGCAAATCATATTATATCTTACCATGAAACATAGAAATGAGATGCGATATCGCGTTTTAAGAATCATAAGAAATCTATTGCTACGATACGTAGACATCTGCAATCGCTATTTCCTTGCAGGGAAGTGTCGCATTTACTTTCATTTGAGTCGTAGACGAGGAATGCATAACACTTCGCAATGAATATTATATCTTATTATGAAACATAGATATGAGATGCAATATCTCGTTTTAAGAAGCATTTGAAATCCATTGCTTCAATACGTAGACATCTGCAAACGCTATTTCCTTGCAAGGAAGTGTCGCATTTACATTCATTTGAAGTGTAGACAAGGAGTACATAACACTTCGCAAATCATATTATACCTTACCATGAAACATAGAAATGAGATGCGATATCGCGTTTTAAGAATCATGTGAACTATATTGCTACGATACGTAGACATCTGCAAACGCTATTTCCTTGCAAGGTAGTGTCGCATTTACATTCATTTGTGGTGTAAACGAGGAATACATGACACTTCGCAAATCATATTATATCTTACCATGAAACATAGAAATGAGATGCGATATCGCGTTTTAAGAAGCATTAGAACACTATTGCTACGATAGGTAGACATTTGCAAACGCTATTTCCTTGCAAGGAAGTGTCGCATTTACATTCATTTGAAGTGTAGACGAGGAATACATAACACTTCGCAAATCATATTATATCTTACCATGAAACATAGAAAAGAGATGCGATATCGCGTTTTAAGAAGCATTAGAACTCTAATGCTACGATACGTAGACATCAGCAAACGCTATTTCCTTGCAACGAAGTGCCGCATTTACTTTCATTCAAATCGTAGACGAGGAATGCATAGCACTTCGC
Organism: Xylocopa sonorina; assembly: GCF_050948175.1. Classification (NCBI taxonomy): domain Eukaryota; kingdom Metazoa; phylum Arthropoda; class Insecta; order Hymenoptera; family Apidae; genus Xylocopa; species Xylocopa sonorina. The sequence continues at coordinate 428,126 of NW_027490306.1, forward strand.
AATGAATATCATATCGTATCTTGAAACATAGATATGAGATGCAATATCTCGTTTTAAGAAGCATTTGAAATCTATTGCTTCAATACGTAGACATCTGCAAACGCTATTTCCTTGCAAGGAAGTGTCGCATTTACATTCATTTGAAGTGTAGACAAGGAATACATAACACTTCGCAAATCATATTATACCATACCATGAAACATAGAAATGAGATGCGATATCGCGTTTTAAGAAGCATTAGAACTCTATTGCTACGGTACGTAGACATCTGCAAACGCTATTTCCTAGCGAGGAAGTGTCGCATTCACATTCATTTGAAGTGTAGACGAGGAATACATGACACTTCGCAAATCTTATTATATCTTACCGTGATACGTAGAAATGAGATGCGATATCGCGTTTTAAGAAGCGTTAGAACTCTATTGCTACGATATCTAGACATCTGCAGACGCTATTTCCTTGCAAGGAAATTGCATTTACATTCATTTGAAGTGTAGACGAGGAATACATAGCACATCGCAAATCATATTATATCTTACCATGAAACATAGAAATGAGATGCGATATCGCGTTTTAAGAATCATAAGAAATCTATTGCTACGATACGTAGACATCTGCAATCGCTATTTCCTTGCAAGGAAGTGTCGCATTTACTTTCATTTGAATCGTGGACGAGGAATGCATAACACTTCGCAATGAATATTATATCTTATCATGAAATATAGATGTGAGATGCAATATCTCCTTTTAAGAAGCATTTGAAATCTATTGCTTCAATACGTAGACATCTGCAATCGCTATTTCCTTGCAGGGAAGTGTCGCATTTACTTTCATTTGAGTCGTAGACGAGGAATGCATAACACTTCGCAATGAATATTATATCTTATTATGAAACATAGATATGAGATGCAATATCTCGTTTTAAGAAGCATTTGAAATCCATTGCTTCAATACGTAGACATCTGCAAACGCTATTTCCTTGCAAGGAAGTGTCGCATTTACATTCATTTGAAGTGTAGACAAGGAGTACATAACACTTCGCAAATCATATTATACCTTACCATGAAACATAGAAATGAGATGCGATATCGCGTTTTAAGAATCATATGAACTATATTGCTACGATACGTAGACATCTGCAAACGCTATTTCCTTGCAAGGTAGTGTCGCATTTACATTCATTTGTGGTGTAAACGAGGAATACATGACACTTCGCAAATCATATTATATCTTACCATGAAACATAGAAATGAGATGCGATATCGCGTTTTAAGAAGCATTAGAACACTATTGCTACGATAGGTAGACATTTGCAAACGCTATTTCCTTGCAAGGAAGTGTCGCATTTACATTCATTTGAAGTGTAGACGAGGAATACATAACACTTCGCAAATCATATTATATCTTACCATGAAACATAGAAAAGAGATGCGATATCGCGTTTTAAGAAGCATTAGAACTCTAATGCTACGATACGTAGACATCAGCAAACGCTATTTCCTTGCAACGAAGTGCCGCATTTACTTTCATTCAAATCGTAGACGAGGAATGCATAGCACTTCGCAATGAATATCATATCGTATCTTGAAACATAGATATGAGATGCAATATCTCGTTTTAAGAAGCATTTGAAATCTATTGCTTCAATACGTAGACATCTGCAAACGCTATTTCCTTGCAAGGAAGTGTCGCATTTACATTCATTTGAAGTGTAGACAAGGAATACATAACACTTCGCAAATCATATTATACCATACCATGAAACATAGAAATGAGATGCGATATCGCGTTTTAAGAAGCATTAGAACTCTATTGCTACGGTACGTAGACATCTGCAAACGCTATTTCCTAGCGAGGAAGTGTCGCATTCACATTCATTTGAAGTGTAGACGAGGAATACATGACACTTCGCAAATCTTATTATATCTTACCGTGATACGTAGAAATGAGATGCGATATCGCGTTTTAAGAAGCGTTAGAACTCTATTGCTACGATACCTAGACATCTGCAGACGCTATTTCCTTGCAAGGAAATTGCATTTACATTCATTTGAAGTGTAGACGAGGAATACATAGCACATCGCAAATCATATTATATCTTACCATGAAACATAGAAATGAGATGCGATATCGCGTTTTAAGAATCATAAGAAATCTATTGCTACGATACGTAGACATCTGCAATCGCTATTTCCTTGCAAGGAAGTGTCGCATTTACTTTCATTTGAATCGTGGACGAGGAATGCATAACACTTCGCAATGAATATTATATCTTATCATGAAATATAGATGTGAGATGCAATATCTCCTTTTAAGAAGCATTTGAAATCTATTGCTTCAATACGTAGACATCTGCAATCGCTATTTCCTTGCAGGGAAGTGTCGCATTTACTTTCATTTGAGTCGTAGACGAGGAATGCATAACACTTCGCAATGAATATTATATCTTATTATGAAACATAGATATGAGATGCAATATCTCGTTTTAAGAAGCATTTGAAATCCATTGCTTCAATACGTAGACATCTGCAAACGCTATTTCCTTGCAAGGAAGTGTCGCATTTACATTCATTTGAAGTGTAGACAAGGAGTACATAACACTTCGCAAATCATATTATACCTTACCATGAAACATAGAAATGAGATGCGATATCGCGTTTTAAGAATCATATGAACTATATTGCTACGATACGTAGACATCTGCAAACGCTATTTCCTTGCAAGGTAGTGTCGCATTTACATTCATTTGATATCTAGACGAGGAATACATAACACTTCGTAAATCATATTATATCTTACCATGAAACATAGAAATGAGATGCGATATCGCGTTTTAAGAAGCATTAGAACACTATTGCTACGATAGGTAGACATTTGCAAACGCTATTTCCTTGCAAGGAAGTGTCGCATTTACATTCATTTGAAGTGTAGACGAGGAATACATAACACTTCGCAAATCATATTATATCTTACCATGAAACATAGAAAAGAGATGCGATATCGCGTTTTAAGAAGCATTAGAACTCTAATGCTACGATACGTAGACATCAGCAAACGCTATTTCCTTGCAACGAAGTGTCGCATTTACTTTCATTCAAATCGTAGACGAGGAATGCATAACACTTCGCAATGAATATCATATCGTATCTTGAAACATAGATATGAGATGCAATATCTCGTTTTAAGAAGCATTTGATATCTAATGCTTCAATACGTAGACATCTGCAAACGCTATTTCCTTGCAAGGAAGTGTCGCATTTACATTCATTTGAAGTGTAGACAAGGAATACATAACACTTCGCAAATCATATTATACCATACCATGAAACATAGAAATGAGATGCGATATCGCGTTTTAAGAAGCATTAGAACTCTATTGCTACGGTACGTAGACATCTGCAAACGCTATTTCCTAGCGAGGAAGTGTCGCATTCACATTCATTTGAAGTGTAGACGAGGAATACATGACACTTCGCAAATCTTATTATATCTTACCGTGATACGTAGAAATGAGACGCGATATCGCGTTTTAAGAAGCGTTAGAACTCTATTGCTACGATACCTAGACATCTGCAGACGCTATTTCCTTGCAAGGAAATTGCATTTACATTCATTTGAAGTGTAGACGAGGAATACATAGCACATCGCAAATCATATTATATCTTACCATGAAACATCGAAATGTGATGCGATATCGCGTTTTAAGAATCATAAGAAATCTATTGCTACGATACGTAGACATCTGGAATCGCTATTTCCTTGCAAGGAAGTGTCGCATTTACTTTCATTTGAATCGTGGATGAGGAATGCATAACACTTCGCAATGAATATTATATCTTATCATGAAATATAGATATGAGATGCAATATCTCGTTTTAAGAAGCATTTGAAATCTATTGCTTCAATACGTAGACATCTGCAAACGCTATTTCCTTGCAAGGAAGTGTCGCATTTACATTCATTTGAAATGTAGACAAGGAGTACATAACACCTCGCAAATCATATTATACCTTACCATGAAACATAGAAATGAGATGCGATATCGCGTTTTAAGAATCATAAGAACTATATTGCTACGATACGTAGACATCTGCAAACGCTATTTCCTTGCAAGGAAGTGTCGCATATACATTCATTTGATGTGTAGACGAGGAATACATAACACTTCGCAAATCATATTATATCTTACCATGAAACATAGAAATGAGATGCGATATCGCGTTTTAAGAAGCATTAGAACGCAATTGTTACGATACCTAGACATCTGCAGACGCTACTTCCTAGCAAGGAAGTGTCGCATTTACATTCAGTTGATGTGTAGACGAGGAATACATAACACTTCGCAAATCATATTATATCTTACCATGAAACATAGAAATGAGATGCGATATCGCGTTTTAAGAAGCATTAGAACTCTATTGCTACGATACGTTGACATCTGCAAACGCTATTTCCTTCCAAGAAAGTGTCGCATTTACATTCATTTGAAGTGTAGACGACGGATATATAACACTTCGCAAATCATATTATACCTTACCATGAAACATAGAAATGAGATGCGATATCGCGTTTTAAGAATCATAAGAACTCTATTGCTACGATACGTAGACATCTGCAAACGCTAATTCCTTGCAAGGAAGTGTCGCATTTACATTCATTTGATGTGAAGACGAGGAATACATAACACTTCGCAAATCATATTATATCTTACCATGAAACATAGAAATGAGATGCGATATCGTGTTTTAAGAATCATAAGAACTCTATTGCTACCATACGTAGACATCTGCAATCGCTATTTCCTTGCAAGGAAGTGTCGCATTTACTTTCATTTGAATCGTAGACGAGGAATGCATAACACTTCGCAATGAGTATTATATCTTATCATGAAACATAGATATGAGATGCAATATCTCGTTTTAAGAAGCATTTGAAACCTATTGCTTTGATACGTAGACATCTGCAAACGCTATTTTCTTGCAAGGAAGTGTCGCATTTACATTCATTTGAAGTGTAGACGAGGAATACATAACACTTCGCAAATCATATTATATCTTACCATGAAATATAGAAATGAGATCCGATATCGCGTTTTAAGAATCATAAGAACCCTTTTGCGACGATACGTAGACATCTGCAAACGCTATTTCCTTGCAGGGAAGTGTCGCATTTACATTCATTTGAGGTGTAAACGAGGAATACATGACACTTCGCAAATCATATTATATCTTACCATGAAACATAGAAATGAGATGCGATATCGCGTTTTAAGATGCAGCAGAAATCCATTGCTACGATACGTAGACATGAGCAAACGCTATTTCCTTGCAAGAAAGTGTCGCATTTACATTCATTTGAAGTGTAGACGACGGATATATAACACTTCGCAAATCATATTATACCTTACCATGAAACATACAAATGAGATGCGATATCGCGTTTTAAGAATCATAAGAACTCTATTGCTACGATACGTAGACATCTGCAAACGCTAATTCCTTGCAAGGAAGTGTCGCATTTACATTCGTTTGATGTGTAGACGGGGAATACATAACACTTCGCAAATCATATTATATCTTACCATGAAACATAGAAATGAGATGCGATATCGCGTTTTAAGAAGCATTAGAACTCTACTGCTACGATACCTAGACATCTGCAGACGCTACTTCCTAGCAAGGAAGTGTCGCACTTACATTCATTTGACGTGTAGACGAGGAATACATGACACTTCGCAAATCATATAATATCTTACCATGAAACGTAGAAATGAGATGCGATATCGCGTTTTAAGAATCATATGAACTCTATTGCTACGATACGTATACATCTGCAAACGCTAATTCCTTGCAAGGAAGTGTCGCATTTACATTCGTTTGATGTGTAGACGAGGAATACATAACACTTCGCAAATCATATTATATCTTACCATGAAACATAGAAATGAGATGCGATATCGCGATTTAAGAAGCATTAGAACTCTACTGCTACGATACCTAGACATCTGCAGACGCTACTTCCTAGCAAGGAAGTGTCGCGCTTACATTCATATGACGTGTAGACGAGGAATACATGACACTTCGCAAATCATATAATATCTTACCATGAAACGTAGAAATGAGATGCGATATCGCGTTTTAAGTATCATAAGATCTCTATTGCTACGATACGTAGACATCTGCAAACGCTATTTCCTTGCAAGGAAGTGTCGCATTTACATCCATTTGAAGTGTAGACGAGGAATATATGACACTTCGCAAATCATATTATATCTTACTATGAAACATAGAAATGAGATGCGATATCGCGTTTTAAGAAGCATTAGAACACTATTGCTACGATAGGTAGACATTTGCAAACGCTATTTCCTTGCAAGGAAGTGTCGCATTTACATTCAATTGAAGTGTAGACGAGGAATACATAACACTTCGCAATTCATATTATATCTTACCATGAAACATAGAAATGAGATGCGATATCGCGTTTTAAGAAGCATTAGAAATCTATTGCTACGATACGTAGACATCTGCAAAAGCTATTTCCTAGCGAGGAAGTGCCGCATTCTCATTCATTTGAAGTGCAGACGAGGAATACATGACACTTCGCAAATCTTATTATACCTTACCGTGATACGTAGAAATGAGATGCGATATCGCGTTTTAAGAAGCATTAGAACTCTATTGCTACGATACCTAGACATCTGCAGACGCTATTTCCTTGCAAGGAAGTGTCGCATTTACATTCATTTGAAGTGTAGACGAGGAATACATAGCACATCGCAAATCATATTATATCTTACCATGAAACATAGAAATGAGATGCGATATCGCGTTTTAAGAATCATAAGAAATCTATTGCTACGATACGTAGACATCTGCAATCGCTATTTCCTTGCAAGGAAGTGTCGCATTTACTTTCATTTGAGTCGTAGACGAGGAATGCATAACACTTCGCAATGAATATTATATCTTATCATGAAACATAGATATGAGATGCAATATCTCGTTTTAAGAAGCATTTGAAATCCATTGCTTCAATACGTAGACATCTGCAAACGCTATTTCCTTGCAAGGAAGTGTCGCATTTACATTCATTTGAAGTGTAGACAAGGAGTACATAACACTTCGCAAATCATATTATACCTTACCATGAAACATAGAAATGAGATGCGATATCGCGTTTTAAGAATCATATGAACTATATTGCTACGATACGTGGACATCTGCAAACGCTATTTCCTTGCAAGGTAGTGTCGCATTTACATTCATTTGATATCTAGACGAGGAATACATAACACTTCGTAAATCATATTATATCTTACCATGAAACATAGAAATGAGATGCGATATCGCGTTTTAAGAAGCATTAGAACACTATTGCTACGATAGGTAGACATTTGCAAACGCTATTTCCTTGCAAGGAAGTGTCGCATTTACATTCATTTGAAGTGTAGACGAGGAATACATAACACTTCGCAAACCATATTATATCTTACCATGAAACATAGAAAAGAGATGCGATATCGCGTTTTAAGAAGCATTAGAACTCTAATGCTACGATACGTAGACATCAGCAAAGGCTATTTCCTTGCAACGAAGTGTCGCATTTACTTTCATTCAAATCGTAGACGAGGAATGCATAACACTTCGCAATGAATATCATATCGCATCTTGAAACATAGATATGAGATGCAATATCTCGTTTTAAGAAGCATTTGAAATCTATTGCTTCAATACGTAGACATCTGCAAACGCTATTTCCTTGCAAGGAAGTGTCGCATTTACATTCATTTGAAGTGTAGACAAGGAATACATAACACTTCGCAAATCATATTATACCATACCATGAAACATAGAAATGAGATGCGATATCGCGTTTTATGAAGCATTAGAAATCTATTGCTACGGTACGTAGACATCTGCAAACGCTATTTCCTAGCGAGGAAGTGTCGCATTCACATTCATTTGAAGTGTAGACGAGGAATACATGACACTTCGCAAATCTTATTATATCTTACCGTGATACGTAGAAATGAGATGCGATATCGCGTTTTAAGAAGCGTTAGAACTCTATTGCTACGATACCTAGACATCTGCAGACGCTATTTCCTTGCAAGGAAATTGCATTTACATTCATTTGAAGTGTAGACGAGGAATACATAGCACATCGCAAATCATATTATATCTTACCATGAAACATAGAAATGAGATGCGATATCGCGTTTTAAGAATCATAAGAAATCTATTGCTACGATACGTAGACATCTGCAATCGCTATTTCCTTGCAAGGAAGTGTCGCATTTACTTTCATTTGAATCGTGGACGAGGAATGCATAACACTTCGCAATGAATATTATATCTTATCATGAAATATAGATATGGGATGCAATATCTCGTTTTAAGAAGCATTTGAAATCTATTGCTTCAATACGTAGACATCTGCAAACGCTATTTCCTTGCAAGGAAGTGTCGCATTTACATTCATTTGAAATATAGACAAGGAGTACATAACACTTCGCAAATCATATTATACCTTACCATGAAACATAGAAATGAGATGCGATATCGCGTTTTAAGAATCATAAGTACTATATTGCTACGATACGTAGACATCTGCAAACGCTATTTCCTTGCAAGGAAGTGTCGCATTTACATTCATTTGATGTGTAGACGAGGAATACATAACACTTCGCAAATCATATTATATCTTACCATGAAACATAGAAATGAGATGCGATATCGCGTTTTAAGAAGCATTAGAACACTATTGCTACGATAGGTAGACATTTGCAAACGCTATTTCCTTGCAAGGAAGTGTCGCATTTACATTCATTTGAAGTGTAGACGAGGAATACATAACACTTCGCAAATCATATTATATCTTACCATGAAACATAGAAATGAGATGCGATATCGCGTTTTAAGAAGCATTAGAACTCTACTGCTACGATACGTAGACATCAGCAAACGCTATTTCCTTGCAACGAAGTGTCGCATTTACTTTCATTCAAAACGTAGACGAGGAATGCATAACACTTCGCAATGAATATCATATCATATCTTGAAACATAGATATGAGATGCAATATCTCGTTTTAAGAAGCATTTGAAATCTATTGCTTCAATATGTAGACATCTGCAAACGCTATTTCCTTGCAAGGAAGTGTCGCATTTACATTCATTTGAAGTGTAGACAAGAAATACATAACACTTCGCAAATCATATTATACCATACCATGAAACATAGAAATGAGATGCGATATCGCGTTTTAAGAAGCATTAGAAATCAATTGCTACGGTACGTAGACATCTGCAAACGCTATTTCCTAGCGAGGAAGGGTCGCATTCACATTCATTTGAAGTGTAGACGAGGAATACATGACACTTCGCAAATCTTATTATATCTTACCGTGATACGTAGAAATGAGATGCGATATCGCGTTTTAAGAAGCATTAGAACTCTATTGCTACGATACCTAGACATCTGCAGACGCTATTTCCTTGCAAGGAAATTGCATTTACATTCATTTGAAGTGTAGACGAGGAATACATAGCACATCGCAAATCATATTATATCTTACCATGAAACATAGAAATGAGATGCGATATCGCGTTTTAAGAATCATAAGAAATCTATTGCTACGATACGTAGACATCTGCAATCGCTATTTCCTTGCAAGGAAATGTCGCATTTACTTTCATTTGAATCGTGGACGAGGAATGCATAACACTTCGCAATGAATATTATATCTTATCATGAGACATAGATATGAGATGCAATATCTCGTTTTAAGAAGCATTTGAAATCTATTGCTTCAATACGTAGACATCTGCAAACGCTATTTCCTTGCAAGGAAGTGTCGCATTTACATTCATTTGAAGTGTAGACAAGGAGTACATAACAACTCGCAAATCATATTATACCTTACCATGAAACATAGAAATGAGATGCGATATCGCGTTTTAAGAATCATAAGTACTATATTGCTACGATACGTAGACATCTGCAAACGCTATTTCCTTGCAAGGAAGTGTCGCATTTACATTCATTTGATGTGTAGACGAGGAATACATAACACTTCGCAAATCATATTATATCTTACCATGAAACATAGAAATGAGATGCGATATCGCGTTTTAAGAAGCATTAGAACACTATTGCTACGATAGGTAGACATTTGCAAACGCTATTTCCTTGCAAGGAAGTGTCGCATTTACATTCATTTGAAGTGTAGACGAGGAATACATAACACTTCGCAAATCATATTATATCTTACCATGAAACATAGAAATGAGATGCGATATCGCGTTTTAAGAAGCATTAGAACTCTACTGCTACGATACGTAGACATCAGCAAACGCTATTTCCTTGCAACGAAGTGTCGCATTTACTTTCATTCAAAACGTAGACGAGGAATGCATAACACTTCGCAATGAATATCATATCATATCTTGAAACATAGATATGAGATGCAATATCTCGTTTTAAGAAGCATTTGAAATCTATTGCTTCAATATGTAGACATCTGCAAACGCTATTTCCTTGCAAGGAAGTGTCGCATTTACATTCATTTGAAGTGTAGACAAGAAATACATAACACTTCGCAAATCATATTATACCATACCATGAAACATAGAAATGAGATGCGATATCGCGTTTTAAGAAGCATTAGAAATCTATTGCTACGGTACGTAAACATCTGCAAACGCTATTTCCTAGCGAGGAAGTGTCGCATTCACATTCATTTGAAGTGTAGACGAGGAATACATGACACTTCGCAAATCTTATTATATCTTACCGTGATACGTAGAAATGAGATGCGATATCGCGTTTTAAGAAGCATTAGAACTCTATTGCTACGATACCTAGACATCTGCAGACGCTATTTCCTTGCAAGGAAATTGCATTTACATTCATTTGAAGTGTAGACGAGGAATACATAGCACATCGCAAATCATATTATATCTTACCATGAAACATAGAAATGAGATGCGATATCGCGTTTTAAGAATCATAGGAAATCTATTGCTACGATACGTAGACATCTGCAATCGCTATTTCCTTGCAAGGAAGTGTCGCATTTACTTTCATTTGAATCGTAGACGAGGAATGCATAACACTTCGCAATGAATATTATATCTTATCATGAAACATAGATATGAGATGCAATATCTCGTTTTAAGAAGCATTTGAAATCTATTGCTTCAATACGTAGACATCTGCAAACGCTATTTCCTTGCAAGGAAGTGTCGCATTTACATTCATTTGAAGTGTAGACAAGGAGTACATAACAACTCGCAAATCATATTATACCTTACCATGAAACATAGAAATGAGATGCGATATCGCGTTTTAAGAATCATAAGAACTATATTGCTACGAGACGTAGACATCTGCAAACGCTATTTCCTTGCAAGGAAGTGTCGCATATACATTCATTTGATGTGTAGACGAGGAATACATAACACTTCGCAAATCATATTATATCTTACCATGAAACATAGAAATGAGATGCGATATCGCGTTTTAAGGAGCATTAGAACTCAATTGTTACGATACCTAGACATCTGCAGACGCTACTTCCTAGCAAGGAAGTGTCGCATTTACATTCAGTTGATGTGTAGACGAGGAATACATAACACTTCGCAAATCATATTATATCTTACCATGAAACATAGAAATGAGATGCGATATCGCGATTTAAGAAGCATTAGAACTCTACTGCTACGATACCTAGACATCTGCAGACGCTACTTCCTAGCAAGAAAGTGTCGCACTTACATTCATTTGACGTGTAGACGAGGAATACATGACACTTCGCAAATCATATAATATCTTACCATGAAACGTAGAAATGAGATGCGATATCGCGTTTTAAGAATCATAAGAACTCTAATGCTACGATACGTAGACATCTGCAAACGCTATTTCCTTCTAAGGAAGTGTCGCATTTACATTCATTTGATGTGTAGACGAGGAATATATAACACTTCGCAAATCATATTATATCTTACCATGAAACATAGAAATGAGATCCGATATCGCGTTTTAAGTATCATAAGATCTCTATTGCTACGATACGTAGACATCTGCAAACGCTATTTCCTTGCAAGGAAGTGTCGCATTTACATCCATTTGAAGTGTAGACGAGGAATATATGACACTTCGCAAATCATATTATATCTTACTATGAAACATAGAAATGAGATGCGATATCGCGTTTTAAGAAGCATTAGAACACTATTGCTACGATAGGTAGACATTTGCAAACGCTATTTCCTTGCAAGGAAGTGTCGCATTTACATTCAATTGAAGTGTAGACGAGGAATACATAACACTTCGCAATTCATATTATATCTTACCATGAAACATAGAAATGAGATGCGATATCGCGTTTTAAGAAGCATTAGAAATCTATTGCTACGATACGTAGACATCTGCAAAAGCTATTTCCTAGCGAGGAAGTGCCGCATTCTCATTCATTTGAAGTGCAGACGAGGAATACATGACACTTCGCAAATCTTATTATACCTTACCGTGATACGTAGAAATGAGATGCGATATCGCGTTTTAAGAAGCATTAGAACTCTATTGCTACGATACCTAGACATCTGCAGACGCTATTTCCTTGCAAGGAAGTGTCGCATTTACATTCATTTGAAGTGTAGACGAGGAATACATGACACTTCGCAAATCTTATTATATCTTACCGTGATACGTAGAAATGAGATGCGATATCGCGTTTTAAGAAGCATTAGAACTCTATTGCTACGATACCTAGACATCTGCAGACGCTATTTCCTTGCAAGGAAATTGCATTTACATTCATTTGAAGTGTAGACGAGGAATACATAGCACATCGCAAATCATATTATATCTTACCATGAAACATAGAAATGAGATGCGATATCGCGTTTTAAGAATCATAGGAAATCTATTGCTACGATACGTAGACATCTGCAATCGCTATTTCCTTGCAAGGAAGTGTCGCATTTACTTTCATTTGAATCGTAGACGAGGAATGCATAACACTTCGCAATGAATATTATATCTTATCATGGAACATAGATATGAGATGCAATATCTCGTTTTAAGAAGCATTTGAAATCTATTGCTTCAATACGTAGACATCTGCAAACGCTATTTCCTTGCAAGGAAGTGTCGCATTTACATTCATTTGAAGTGTAGACAAGGAGTACATAACAACTCGCAAATCATATTATACCTTACCATGAAACATAGAAATGAGATGCGATATCGCGTTTTAAGAATCATAAGAACTATATTGCTACGATACGTAGACATCTGCAAACGCTATTTCCTTGCAAGGAAGTGTCGCATATACATTCATTTGATGTGTAGACGAGGAATACATAACACTTCGCAAATCATATTATATCTTACCATGAAACATAGAAATGAGATGCGATATCGCGTTTTAAGAAGCATTAGAACTCAATTGTTACGATACCTAGACATCTGCAGACGCTACTTCCTAGCAAGGAAGTGTCGCATTTACATTCAGTTGATGTGTAGACGAGGAATACATAACACTTCGCAAATCATATTATATCTTACCATGAAACATAGAAATGAGATGCGATATCGCGATTTAAGAAGCATTAGAACTCTACTGCTACGATACCTAGACATCTGCAGACGCTACTTCCTAGCAAGGAAGTGTCGCACTTACATTCATTTGACGTGTAGACGAGGAATACATGACACTTCGCAAATCATATAATATCTTACCATGAAACGTAGAAATGAGATGCGATATCGCGTTTTAAGAATCATAAGAACTCTAATGCTACGATACGTAGACATCTGCAAACGCTATTTCCTTCTAAGGAAGTGTCGCATTTACATTCATTTGATGTGTAGACGAGGAATATATAACACTTCGCAAATCATATTATATCTTACCATGAAACGTAGAAATGAGATCCGATATCACGTTTTAAGTATCATAAGATCTCTATTGCTACGATACGTAGACATCTGCAAACGCTATTTCCTTGCAAGGAAGTGTCGCATTTACATCCATTTGAAGTGTAGACGAGGAATATATGACACTTCGCAAATCATATTATATCTTACCATGAAACATAGAAATGAGATGCGATATCGCGTTTTAAGAAGCATTAGAACACTATTGCTACGATAGGTAGACATTTGCAAACGCTATTTCCTTGCAAGGAAGTGTCGCATTTACATTCATTTGAAGTGTAGACAAGAAATACATAACACTTCGCAAATCATATTATACCATACCATGAAACATAGAAATGAGATGCGATATCGCGTTTTAAGAAGCATTAGAAATCTATTGCTACGGTACGTAGACATCTGCAAACGCTATTTCCTAGCGAGGAAGTGTCGCATTCACATTCATTTGAAGTGTAGACGAGGAATACATGACACTTCGCAAATCTTATTATATCTTACCGTGATACGTAGAAATGAGATGCGATATCGCGTTTTAAGAAGCATTAGAACTCTATTGCTACGATACCTAGACATCTGCAGACGCTATTTCCTTGCAAGGAAATTGCATTTACATTCATTTGAAGTGTAGACGAGGAATACATAGCACATCGCAAATCATATTATATCTTACCATGAAACATAGAAATGAGATGCGATATCGCGTTTTAAGAATCATAGGAAATCTATTGCTACGATACGTAGACATCTGCAATCGCTATTTCCTTGCAAGGAAGTGTCGCATTTACTTTCATTTGAATCGTAGACGAGGAATGCATAACACTTCGCAATGAATATTATATCTTATCATGAAACATAGATATGAGATGCAATATCTCGTTTTAAGAAGCATTTGAAATCTATTGCTTCAATACGTAGACATCTGCAAACGCTATTTCCTTGCAAGGAAGTGTCGCATTTACATTCATTTGAAGTGTAGACAAGGAGTACATAACAACTCGCAAATCATATTATACCTTACCATGAAACATAGAAATGAGATGCGATATCGCGTTTTAAGAATCATAAGAACTATATTGCTACGATACGTAGACATCTGCAAACGCTATTTCCTTGCAAGGAAGTGTCGCATATACATTCATTTGATGTGTAGACGAGGAATACATAACACTTCGCAAATCATATTATATCTTACCATGAAACATAGAAATGAGATGCGATATCGCGTTTTAAGAAGCATTAGAACTCAATTGTTACGATACCTAGACATCTGCAGACGCTACTTCCTAGCAAGGAAGTGTCGCATTTACATTCAGTTGATGTGTAGACGAGGAATACATAACACTTCGCAAATCATATTATATCTTACCATGAAACATAGAAATGAGATGCGATATCGCGATTTAAGAAGCATTAGAACTCTACTGCTACGATACCTAGACATCTGCAGACGCTACTTCCTAGCAAGGAAGTGTCGCACTTACATTCATTTGACGTGTAGACGAGGAATACATGACACTTCGCAAATCATATAATATCTTACCATGAAACGTAGAAATGAGATGCGATATCGCGTTTTAAGAATCATAAGAACTCTAATGCTACGATACGTAGACATCTGCAAACGCTATTTCCTTCTAAGGAAGTGTCGCATTTACATTCATTTGATGTGTAGACGAGGAATATATAACACTTCGCAAATCATATTATATCTTACCATGAAACATAGAAATGAGATCCGATATCGCGTTTTAAGTATCATAAGATCTCTATTGCTACGATACGTAGACATCTGCAAACGCTATTTCCTTGCAAGGAAGTGTCGCATTTACATCCATTTGAAGTGTAGACGAGGAATATATGACACTTCGCAAATCATATTATATCTTACTATGAAACATAGAAATGAGATGCGATATCGCGTTTTAAGAAGCATTAGAACACTATTGCTACGATAGGTAGACATTTGCAAACGCTATTTCCTTGCAAGGAAGTGTCGCATTTACATTCAATTGAAGTGTAGACGAGGAATACATAACACTTCGCAATTCATATTATATCTTACCATGAAACATAGAAATGAGATGCGATATCGCGTTTTAAGAAGCATTAGAAATCTATTGCTACGATACGTAGACATCTGCAAAAGCTATTTCCTAGCGAGGAAGTGCCGCATTCTCATTCATTTGAAGTGCAGACGAGGAATACATGACACTTCGCAAATCTTATTATACCTTACCGTGATACGTAGAAATGAGATGCGATATCGCGTTTTAAGAAGCATTAGAACTCTATTGCTACGATACCTAGACATCTGCAGACGCTATTTCCTTGCAAGGAAGTGTCGCATTTACATTCATTTGAAGTGTAGACGAGGAATACATAGCACATCGCAAATCATATTATATCTTACCATGAAACATAGAAATGAGATGCGATATCGCGTTTTAAGAATCATAAGAAATCTATTGCTACGATACGTAGACATCTGCAATCGCTATTTCCTTGCAAGGAAGTGTCGCATTTACTTTCATTTGAGTCGTAGACGAGGAATGCATAACACTTCGCAATGAATATTATATCTTATCATGAAACATAGATATGAGATGCAATATCTCGTTTTAAGAAGCATTTGAAATCCATTGCTTCAATACGTAGACATCTGCAAACGCTATTTCCTTGCAAGGAAGTGTCGCATTTACATTCATTTGAAGTGTAGACAAGGAGTACATAACACTTCGCAAATCATATTATACCTTACCATGAAACATAGAAATGAGATGCGATATCGCGTTTTAAGAATCATATGAACTATATTGCTACGATACGTAGACATCTGCAAACGCTATTTCCTTGCAAGGTAGTGTCGCATTTACATTCATTTGATATCTAGACGAGGAATACATAACACTTCGTAAATCATATTATATCTTACCATGAAACATAGAAATGAGATGCGATATCGCGTTTTAAGAAGCATTAGAACACTATTGCTACGATAGGTAGACATTTGCAAACGCTATTTCCTTGCAAGGAAGTGTCGCATTTACATTCATTTGAAGTGTAGACGAGGAATACATAACACTTCGCAAACCATATTATATCTTACCATGAAACATAGAAAAGAGATGCGATATCGCGTTTTAAGAAGCATTAGAACTCTAATGCTACGATACGTAGACATCAGCAAACGCTATTTCCTTGCAACGAAGTGTCGCATTTACTTTCATTCAAATCGTAGACGAGGAATGCATAACACTTCGCAATGAATATCATATCGTATCTTGAAACATAGATATGAGATGCAATATCTCGTTTTAAGAAGCATTTGAAATCTATTGCTTCAATACGTAGACATCTGCAAACGCTATTTCCTTGCAAGGAAGTGTCGCATTTACATTCATTTGAAGTGTAGACAAGGAATACATAACACTTCGCAAATCATATTATACCATACCATGAAACATAGAAATGAGATGCGATATCGCGTTTTATGAAGCATTAGAAATCTATTGCTACGGTACGTAGACATCTGCAAACGCTATTTCCTAGCGAGGAAGTGTCGCATTCACATTCATTTGAAGTGTAGACGAGGAATACATGACACTTCGCAAATCTTATTATATCTTACCATGAAACATAGAAATGAGATGCGATATCGCGTTTTAAGAATCATAAGTACTATATTGCTACGATACGTAGACATCTGCAAACGCTATTTCCTTGCAAGGAAGTGTCGCATTTACATTCATTTGATGTGTAGACGAGGAATACATAACACTTCGCAAATCATATTATATCTTACCATGAAACATAGAAATGAGATGCGATATCGCGTTTTAAGAAGCATTAGAACACTATTGCTACGATAGGTAGACATTTGCAAACGCTATTTCCTTGCAAGGAAGTGTCGCATTTACATTCATTTGAAGTGTAGACGAGGAATACATAACACTTCGCAAATCTTATTATATCTTACCATGAAACATAGAAATGAGATGCGATATCGCGTTTTAAGAAGCATTAGAACTCTACTGCTACGATACGTAGACATCAGCAAACGCTATTTCCTTGCAACGAAGTGTCGCATTTACTTTCATTCAAAACGTAGACGAGGAATGCATAACACTTCGCAATGAATATCATATCATATCTTGAAACATAGATATGAGATGCAATATCTCGTTTTAAGAAGCATTTGAAATCTATTGCTTCAATATGTAGACATCTGCAAACGCTATTTCCTTGCAAGGAAGTGTCGCATTTACATTCTTTTGAAGTGTAGACAAGAAATACATAACACTTCGCAAATCATATTATACCATACCATGAAACATAGAAATGAGATGCGATATCGCGTTTTAAGAAGCATTAGAAATCAATTGCTACGGTACGTAGACATCTGCAAACGCTATTTCCTAGCGAGGAAGGGTCGCATTCACATTCATTTGAAGTGTAGACGAGGAATACATGACACTTCGCAAATCTTATTATATCTTACAGTGATACGTAGAAATGAGATGCGATATCGCGTTTTAAGAAGCATTAGAACTCTATTGCTACGATACCTAGACATCTGCAGACGCTATTTCCTTGCAAGGAAATTGCATTTACATTCATTTGAAGTGTAGACGAGGAATACATAGCACATCGCAAATCATATTATATCTTACCATGAAACATAGAAATGAGATGCGATATCGCGTTTTAAGAATCATAAGAAATCTATTGCTACGATACGTAGACATCTGCAATCGCTATTTCCTTGCAAGGAAGTGTCGCATTTACTTTCATTTGAATCGTGGACGAGGAATGCATAACACTTCGCAATGAATATTATATCTTATCATGAAACATAGATATGAGATGCAATATCGCGTTTTAAGAAGCATTAGAACACTATTGCTACGATAGGTAGACATCTGCAAACGCTATTTCCTTGCAAGGAAGTGTCGCATTTACATTCATTTGAAGTGTAGACAAGGAGTACATAACAACTCGCAAATCATATTATACCTTACCATGAAACATAGAAATGAGATGCGATATCGCGTTTTAAGAATCATAAGTACTATATTGCTACGATACGTAGACATCTGCAAACGCTATTTCCTTGCAAGGAAGTGTCGCATTTACATTCATTTGATGTGTAGACGAGGAATACATAACACTTCGCAAATCATATTATATCTTACCATGAAACATAGAAATGAGATGCGATATCGCGTTTTAGAAAGCATTAGAACACTATTGCTACGATAGGTAGACATTTGCAAACGCTATTTCCTTGCAAGGAAGTGTCGCATTTACATTCATTTGAAGTGTAGACGAGGAATACATAACACTTCGCAAATCATATTATATCTTACCATGAAACATAGAAATGAGATGCGATATCGCGTTTTAAGAAGCATTAGAACTCTACTGCTACGATACGTAGACATCAGCAAACGCTATTTCCTTGCAACGAAGTGTCGCATTTACTTTCATTCAAAACGTAGACGAGGAATGCATAACACTTCGCAATGAATATCATATCATATCTTGAAACATAGATATGAGATGCAATATCTCGTTTTAAGAAGCATTTGAAATCTATTGCTTCAATATGTAGACATCTGCAAACGCTATTTCCTTGCAAGGAAGTGTCGCATTTACATTCATTTGAAGTGTAGACAAGAAATACATAACACTTCGCAAATCATATTATACCATACCATGAAACATAGAAATGAGATGCGATATCGCGTTTTAAGAATCATAGGAAATCTATTGCTACGATACGTAGACATCTGCAATCGCTATTTCCTTGCAAGGAAGTGTCGCATTTACTTTCATTTGAATCGTAGACGAGGAATGCATAACACTTCGCAATGAATATTATATCTTATCATGAAACATAGATATGAGATGCAATATCTCGTTTTAAGAAGCATTTGAAATCTATTGCTTCAATACGTAGACATCTGCAAACGCTATTTCCTTGCAAGGAAGTGTCGCATTTACATTCATTTGAAGTGTAGACAAGGAGTACATAACAACTCGCAAATCATATTATACCTTACCATGAAACATAGAAATGAGATGCGATATCGCGTTTTAAGAATCATAAGAACTATATTGCTACGATACGTAGACATCTGCAAACGCTATTTCCTTGCAAGGAAGTGTCGCATATACATTCATTTGATGTGTAGACGAGGAATACATAACACTTCGCAAATCATATTATATCTTACCATGAAACATAGAAATGAGATGCGATATCGCGTTTTAAGAAGCATTACAACTCAATTGTTACGATACCTAGACATCTGCAGACGCTACTTCCTAGCAAGGAAGTGTCGCATTTACATTCAGTTGATGTGTAGACGAGGAATACATAACACTTCGCAAATCATATTATATCTTACCATGAAACATAGAAATGAGATGCGATATCGCGTTTTAAGAAGCATTAGAACTCTATTGCTACGATACGTTGACATCTGCAAACGCTATTTCCTTCCAAGAAAGTGTCGCATTTACATTCATTTGAAGTGTAGACGACGGATATATAACACTTCGCAAATCATATTATACCTTACCATGAAACATAGAAATGAGATGCGATATCGCGTTTTAAGAATCATAAGAACTCTATTGCTACGATACGTAGACATCTGCAAACGCTAATTCCTTGCAAGGAAGTGTCGCATTTACATTCATTTGATGTGAAGACGAGGAATACATAACACTTCGCAAATCATATTATATCTTACCATGAAACATAGAAATGAGATGCGATATCGTGTTTTAAGAATCATAAGAACTCTATTGCTACCATACGTAGACATCTGCAATCGCTATTTCCTTGCAAGGAAGTGTCGCATTTACTTTCATTTGAATCGTAGACGAGGAATGCATAACACTTCGCAATGAGTATTATATCTTATCATGAAACATAGATATGAGATGCAATATCTCGTTTTAAGAAGCATTTGAAACCTATTGCTTTGATACGTAGACATCTGCAAACGCAATTTTCTTGCAAGGAAGTGTCGCATTTACATTCATTTGAAGTGTAGACGAGGAATACATAACACTTCGCAAATCATATTATATCTTACCATGAAATATAGAAATGAGATCCGATATCGCGTTTTAAGAATCATAAGAACCCTTTTGCGACAATACGTAGACATCTGCAAACGCTATTTCCTTGCAGGGAAGTGTCGCATTTACATTCATTTGAGGTGTAAACGAGGAATACATGACACTTCGCAAATCATATTATATCTTACCATGAAACATAGAAATGAGATGCGATATCGCGTTTTAAGATGCAGCAGAAATCCATTGCTACGATACGTAGACATCAGCAAACGCTATTTCCTTGCAAGAAAGTGTCGCATTTACATTCATTTGAAGTGTAGGCGACGGATATATAACACTTCGCAAATCATATTATACCTTACCATGAAACATACAAATGAGATGCGATATCGCGTTTTAAGAATCATAAGAACTCTATTGCTACGATACGTAGACATCTGCAAACGCTAATTCCTTGCAAGGAAGTGTCGCATTTACATTCGTTTGATGTGTAGACGAGGAATACATAACACTTCGCAAATCATATTATATCTTACCATGAAACATAGAAATGAGATGCGATATCGCGTTTTAAGAAGCATTAGAACTCTACTGCTACGATACCTAGACATCTGCAGACGCTACTTCCTAGCAAGGAAGTGTCGCACTTACATTCATTTGACGTGTAGACGAGGAATACATGACACTTCGCAAATCATATAATATCTTACCATGAAACGTAGAAATGAGATGCGATATCGCGTTTTAAGAATCATATGAACTCTATTGCTACGATACGTAGACATCTGCAAACGCTAATTCCTTGCAAGGAAGTGTCGCATTTACATTCGTTTGATGTGTAGACGAGGAATACATAACACTTCGCAAATCATATTATATCTTACCATGAAACATAGGAATGAGATGCGATATCGCGATTTAAGAAGCATTAGAACTCTACTGCTACGATACCTAGACATCTGCAGACGCTACTTCCTAGCAAGGAAGTGTCGCACTTACATTCATTTGACGTGTAGACGAGGAATACATGACACTTCGCAAATCATATAATATCTTACTATGAAACGTAGAAATGAGATGCGATATCGCGTTTTAAGAATCATAAGAACTCTAATGCTACGATACGTAGACATCTGCAAACGCTATTTCCTTCTAAGGAAGTGTCGCATTTACATTCATTTGATGTGTAGACGAGGAATATATAACACTTCGCAAATCATATTATATCTTACCATGAAACATAGAAATGAGATCCGATATCGCGTTTTAAGTATCATAAGATCTCTATTGCTACGATACGTAGACATCTGCAAACGCTATTTCCTTGCAAGGAAGTGTCGCATTTACATCCATTTGAAGTGTAGACGAGGAATATATGACACTTCGCAAATCATATTATATCTTACTATGAAACATAGAAATGAGATGCGATATCGCGTTTTAAGAAGCATTAGAACACTATTGCTACGATAGGTAGACATTTGCAAACGCTATTTCCTTGCAAGGAAGTGTCGCATTTACATTCAATTGAAGTGTAGACGAGGAATACATAACACTTCGCAATTCATATTATATCTTACCATGAAACATAGAAATGAGATGCGATATCGCGTTTTAAGAAGCATTAGAAATCTATTGCTACGGTACGTAGACATCTGCAAACGCTATTTCCTAGCGAGGAAGTGTCGCATTCACATTCATTTGAAGTGTAGACGAGGAATACATGACACTTCGCAAATCTTATTATATCTTACCGTGATACGTAGAAATGAGATGCGATATCGCGTTTTAAGAAGCATTAGAACTCTATTGCTACGATACCTAGACATCTGCAGACGCTATTTCCTTGCAAGGAAATTGCATTTACATTCATTTGAAGTGTAGACGAGGAATACATAGCACATCGCAAATCATATTATATCTTACCATGAAACATAGAAATGAGATGCGATATCGCGTTTTAAGAATCATAAGAAATCTATTGCTACGATACGTAGACATCTGCAATCGCTATTTCCTTGCAAGGAAGTGTCGCATTTACTTTCATTTGAATCGTAGACGAGGAATGCATAACACTTCGCAATGAATATTATATCTTATCATGAAACATAGATATGAGATGCAATATCTCGTTTTAAGAAGCATTTGAAATCTATTGCTTCAATACGTAGACATCTGCAAACGCTATTTCCTTGCAAGGAAGTGTCGCATTTACATTCATTTGAAGTGTAGACAAGGAGTACATAACAACTCGCAAATCATATTATACCTTACCATGAAACATAGAAATGAGATGCGATATCGCGTTTTAAGAATCATAAGAACTATATTGCTACGATACGTAGACATCTGCAAACGCTATTTCCTTGCAAGGAAGTGCCGCATTTACATTCATTTGATGTGTAGACGAGGAATACATAACACTTCGCAAGTCATATTATATCTTACCATGAAACATAGAAATGAGATGCTACATCGCGTTCTAAGAAGCATTAGAACACTACTGCTACGATAGGTAGACATTTGCAAACGCTATTTCCGTGCAAGGAAGAGTCGCATTTACATTCATTTGAATCGTAGACGAGGAATGCATAACACTTCGCAAAGAATATTATATCTTATCATGAAACATAGATATGAGATGCAATATCTCGTTTTAAGAAGCATTTGAAATCTATTGCTTCGATACGTAGACATCTGCAAACGCTATTTTCTTGCAAGGAAGTGTCGCATTTACATTCATTTGAAGTGTAGACAAGGAATACATAACACTTCGCAAATCATATTATATCTTACCATGAAACATAGAAATGAGATGCGATATCGCGTTTTAAGATGCAGCAGAAATCCATTGCTACGATACGTAGACATCAGCAAACGCTATTTCCTTGCAAGAAAGTGTCGCATTTACATTCATTTGAAGTGTAGACGACGGATATATAACACTTCGCAAATCATATTATACCTTACCATGAAACATAGAAATGAGATGCGATATCACGTTTTAAGGATCATAAGAACTCTATTGCTACGATACGTAGACATCTGCAAACGCTATTTCCTTGCAAGGTAGTGTCGCATTTACATTTATTTGATATGTAGACGAGGAATACATAACACTTCGCAAATCATATTATATCTTACCATGAAACATAGAAATGAGATGCGATATCGCGTTTTAAGAAGCATTAGAACACTATTGCTACGATAGGTAGACATTTGCAAACGCTATTTCCTTGCAAGGAAGTGTCGCATTTTCATTCATTTGAAGTGTAGACGAGGAATAAATAACACTTCGCAAATCATATTATATCTTATCATGAAACATAGAAATGAGATGCGATATCGCGTTTTAAGAAGCATTAGAACTCTACTGCTACGATACGTAGACATCTGCAAACGCTATTTCCTAGCGAGGAAGTGTCGCATTCACATTCATTTGAAGTGTAGACGAGGAATACATAACACTCCGCAAATCATATTATATTTTACCAAGAAACATAGAAATGTCATGCGATATCGCGTTTTAAGAATCATAAGAACTGTATTGTTACGATACGTAGACATCTGCAAACGCTATTTCCTTGCAAAGAAGTGTCGCATTTACATTCATTTGAAGTGTAGACGAGGAATACATAACACTTGGCAAATCATATTATATCTTACCATGAAACATAGAAATGAGATGAGATATCGCGTTTTAAGAAGCATCAGAAATCCATTGCTACGATACGTAGACATCTGCAAACGCTATTTCCTTGCAAGAAAGTGTCGCATTTACTTTCATTTGAATCGTAGACGAGGAATGCATAACACTTCGCAATGAATATTATATCTTATCCTGAAACATAGATATGAGATGCGATATCGCGTTTTAAGAATCATATGAACTCTATTGCTACGATACGTAGACATCTGCAATCGATATTTCCTTGCAAGGAAGTGTCGCATTTAATTTCATTTGAATCGTAGACGAGGAATGCATAACACTTCGCAATGAATATTATATCTTATCATGAAACGTAGATATGAGATGCAATATCTCGTTTTAAGAAGCATTTGAAATCTATTGCTTCGATACGTAGACATCTGCAAACGCTATTTCCTTGCAAGGAAGTGTCGCATTTACATACATTTGAAGTGTAGACGAGGAATACATAACACTTCGCAAATCATATTATATCTTACCATGAAACATAGAAATGAGATGCGATATCGCGTTTTAAGAAGCATCAGAAATCCATTGCTACGATACGTAGACATCTGCAAACGCTATTTCCTTGCAAGAAAGTGTCGCATTTACATTCATTTGAAGTGTAGACGAGGAATACATGATACTTCGCAAATCATATAATATCTTACCATGAAACATAAAAATGAGATGCGATATCGCGTTTTAAGAAGCATTAGAAATCTATTGCTACGATACGTAGACATCTGCAAACGCTATTCCCTAGCGAGGAAGTGTCGCATTCACATTCATTTGAAGTGTAGACGAGGAATACATAACACTTCGCAAATCATATTATATCTTACCATGAAACATAGAAATGAGATCCGATATCGCGTTTTAAGGATCACAAGAACTCTATTGCTACGATACGTAGACATCTGCAAACGCTATTTCCTTGCAAGGAAGTGTCGCATTTACATTCATTTGAAGCGTGGACGAGGAATACATGACACTTCGCAAATCATATTATATCTTACCACGAAACATAGAAATGAGGTGCGATACCGCGTTTTAAGAAGCATTAGAACTCTATTGCTACGATACCTAGACATCTGCAGAAGCTACTTCCTAGCAAGGAAGTGTCGCATTTACATTCATTTGAAGGGTAGACGAGGAATACATGACACTTCGCAAATCATATGATATCTTACCATGAAACGTAGAAATGAGATGCGATACCGTGTTTTAAGAATCATAAGAACTCTATTGCTACGATACCTAGACATCTGCAGACGCTATTTCCTAGCAAGGAAGTGTCGCATTTACATTCATTTGAAGTGTGGACGAGGAATACATGACACTTCGCAAATCATATTATATCTTACCATGAGACATAGAAATGAGATGCGATATCGCGTTTTAAGGAGCATCAGAAATCCATTGCTACGATACGTAGACATCTGCAATCGCTATTTCCTTGCAAGGAAGTGTCGCATTTACTTTCATTTGAATCGTAGACGAGGAATACATAACACTTCGCAATGAATATTATATCTTATCATGAAACGTAGATATGAGATGCAATATCTCGTTTTAAGAAGCATTTGAAATCTATTGCTTCGATACGTAGACATCTGTAAACGCTATTTCCTTGCAAGAAAGTGTCGCATTTACATTCATTTGATATGTAGACGAGGAATACATAACACTTCGCAAATCATATTATATCTTACCATGAAACATAGAATTGAGATGCGATATCGCGTTTTAAGAGGCATTAGAACTCTACTGCTACGATACGTAGACATCTGCAAACGCTATTTCCTAGCGAGGAAGTGTCGCATTCACATTCATTTGAAGTGTAGACGAGGAATACATAACACTCCGCAAATCATATTATATCTTACCACGAAACATAGAAATGTGATGCGATATCGCGTTTTAAGAATCATAAGAACTCTATTGCTACGATACCTAGACATCTGCAGACGCTACTTCCTAGCAAGGAAGTATCGCATTTACATTCGTTTGAAGTGTAGACGAGGAATACATAACACTTCGCAAATCATATTATATCTTACCATGAAACATAGAAATGAGATGCGATATCGCGTTTTAAGAAGCATTAGAACTCTATTGCTACGATACGTTGACATCTGCAAACGCTATTTCCTTCCAAGGAAGTGTCGCATTTACATTCATTTGAAGTGTACACGAGGAATACATGACACTTCGCAAATCATATTATACCTTACCATGAAACATAGAAATGAGATGCGATATCGCGTTTTAAGAATCATAAGAACTCTATTGCTACGATACCTAGACATCTGCAGACGCTACTTCCTAGCAAGGAAGTGTCGCATTTACATTCATTTGAAGTGTAGACAAGGAATACATAACACTTCGCAAATCATATTATACCATACCATGAAACATAGAAATGAGATGCGATATCGCGTTTTAAGAAGCATTAGAAATCTATTGCTACGGTACGTAGACATCTGCAAACGCTATTTCCTAGCGAGGAAGTGTCGCATTCACATTCATTTGAAGTGTAGACGAGGAATACATGACACTTCGCAAATCTTATTATATCTTACCGTGATACGTATAAATGAGATGCGATATCGCGTTTTAAGAAGCGTTAGAACTCTATTGCTACGATACCTAGACATCTGCAGACGCTATTTCCTTGCAAGGAAGTTGCATTTACATTCATTTGAAGTGTAGACGAGGAATACATAGCACATCGCAAATCATATTATATCTTACCATGAAACATAGAAATGAGATGCGATATCGCGTTTTAAGAATCATAAGAAATCTATTGCTACGATACGTAGACATCTGCAATCGCTATTTCCTTGCAAGGAAGTGTCGCATTTACTTTCATTTGAATCGTAGACGAGGAATGCATAACACTTCGCAATGAATATTATATCTTATCATGAAACATAGATATGAGATGCAATATCTCGTTTTAAGATGCATTTGAAATCTATTGCTTCAATACGTAGACATCTGCAAACGCTATTTCCTTGCAAGGAAGTGTCGCATTTACATTCATTTGAAGTGTAGACAAGGAGTACATAACACTTCGCAAATCATATTATACCTTACCATGAAACATAGAAATGAGATGCGATATCGCGTTTTAAGAATCATAAGAACTATATTGCTACGATACGTAGACATCTGCAAACGCTATTTCCTTGCAAGGAAGTGTCGCATTTACATTCATTTGATGTGTAGACGAGGAATACATAACACTTAGCAAATCATATTATATCTTACCATGAAACATAGAAATGAGATCCGATATCGCGTTTTAAGTATCATAAGATCTCTATTGCTACGATACGTAGACATCTGCAAACGCTATTTCCTTGCAAGGAAGTGTCGCATTTACATCCATTTGATGTGTAGACGAGGAATACATGACACTTCGCAAATCATATTATATCTTACCATGAAACATAGAAATGAGATGCGATATCGCGTTTTATGAAGCATTAGAACACTATTGCTACGATAGGTAGACATTTGCAAACGCTATTTCCTAGCGAGGAAGTGTCGCATTCACATTCATTTGAAGTGTAGACGAGGAATACATAACACTCCGCAAATCATATTATATCTTACCACGAAACATAGAAATGAGATGCGATATCGCGTTTTAAGAAGCATTAGAACTCAATTGTTACGATACCTAGACATCTGCAGACGCTACTTCCTAGCAAGGAAGTGTCGCATTTACATTCAGTTGATGTGTAGACGAGGAATACATAACACTTCGCAAATCATATTATATCTTACCATGAAACATAGAAATGAGATGCGATATCGCGTTTTAAGAAGCATTAGAACTCTATTGCTACGATACGTTGACATCTGCAAACGCTATTTCCTTCCAAGAAAGTGTCGCATTTACATTCATTTGAAGTGTAGACGACGGATATATAACACTTCGCAAATCATATTATACCTTACCATGAAACATAGAAATGAGATGCGATATCGCGTTTTAAGAATCATGAGAACTCTATTGCTACGATACGTAGACATCTGCAAACGCTAATGCCTTGCAAGGAAGTGTCGCACTTACATTCATTTGATGTGAAGACGAGGAATACATAACACTTCGCAAATCATATTATATCTTACCATGAAACATAGAAATGAGATGCGATATCGCGTTTTAAGAAGCATTAGAACTCTACTGCTACGATACTTCGACATCTGCAAACGCTATTTCCTAGCGAGGAAGTTTCGCATTCACATTCATTTGAAGTGTAGACGAGGAATACATAACACTCCGCAAATCATATTATATTTTACCATGAAACATAGAAATGTGATGCGATATCGCGTTTTAAGAATCATAAGAACTCTATTGCTACGATACGTAGACATCTGCAAACGCTATTTCCTTGCAAGGAAGTGTCGCATTTACTTTCATTTGAATCGTAGACGAGGAATGCATAACACTTCGCAATGAATATTATATCTTATCTTGAAACATAGATATGAGATGCGATATCGCGTTTTAAGAATCATATGAACTCTATTGCTACGATACGTAGACATCTGCAATCGCTATTTCCTTGCAAGGAAGTGTCGCATTTACTTTCATTTGAATCGTAGACGAGGAATGCATAACACTTCGCAATGAGTATTATATCTTATCATGAAACATAGATATGAGATGCAATATATCGTTTTAAGAAGCATTTGAAACCTATTGCTTCGATACGTAGACATCTGCAAACGCTATTTTCTTGCAAGGAAGTGTCGCATTTACATTCATTTGAAGTGTAGACGAGGAATACATAACACTTCGCAAATCATATTATATCTTACCATGAAATATAGAAATGAGATCCGATATCGCGTTTTAAGAATCATAAGAACTCTTTTGCGACGATACGTAGACATCTGCAAACGCTATTTCCTTGCAGGGAAGTGTCGCATTTACATTCATTTGAAGTGTAAACGAGGAATACATGACACTTCGCAAATCATATTATATCTTACCATGAAACATGGAAATGAGATGCGATATCGCGTTTTAAGATGCAGCAGAAATCCATTGCTACGATACGTAGACATCAGCAAACGCTATTTCCTTGCAAGAAAGTGTCGCATTTACATTCATTTGAAGTGTAGACGACGGATATATAACACTTCGCAAATCATATTATACCTTACCATGAAACATACAAATGAGATGCGATATCGCATTTTAAGAATCATAAGAACTCTATTGCTACGATACGTAGACATCTGCAAACGCTAATTCCTTGCAAGGAAGTGTCGCATTTACATTCATTTGATGTGTAGACGAGGAATACATAACACTTCGCAAATCATATTATATCTTACCATGAAACATAGAAATGAGATGCGATATCGCGTTTTAAGAAGCATTAGAACTCTACTGCTACGATACCTAGACATCTGCAGACGCTACTTCCTAGCAAGGAAGTGTCGCACTTACATTCATTTGACGTGTAGACGAGGAATACATGACACTTCGCAAATCATATAATATCTTACCATGAAACATAAAAATGAGATGCGATATCGCGTTTTAAGAAGCATTAGAACTCTATTGCTACGATACGTAGACATCTGCAAACGCTACTTCCTAGCAAGGAAGTGTCGCATTTACATTCATTTGAAGTGTAGACAAGGAATACATAACACTTCGCAAATCATATTATACCATACCATGAAACATAGAAATGAGATGCGATATCGCGTTTTAAGAAGCATTAGAAATCTATTGCTACGGTACGTAGACATCTGCAAACGCTATTTCTTAGCGAGGAAGTGTCGCATTCACATTCATTTGAAGTGTAGACGAGGAATACATGACACTTCGCAAATCTTATTATATCTTACCGTGATACGTATAAATGAGATGCGATATCGCGTTTTAAGAAGCGTTAGAACTCTATTGCTACGATACCTAGACATCTGCAGACGCTATTTCCTTGCAAGGAAGTTGCATTTACATTCATTTGAAGTGTAGACGAGGAATACATAGCACATCGCAAATCATATTATATCTTACCATGAAACATAGAAATGAGATGCGATATCGCGTTTTAAGAATCATAAGAAATCTATTGCTACGATACGTAGACATCTGCAATCGCTATTTCCTTGCAAGGAAGTGTCGCATTTACTTTCATTTGAATCGTAGACGAGGAATGCATAACACTTCGCAATGAATATTATATCTTATCATGAAACATAGATATGAGATGCAATATCTCGTTTTAAGAAGCATTTGAAATCTATTGCTTCAATACGTAGACATCTGCAAACGCTATTTCCTTGCAAGGAAGTGTCGCATTTACATTCATTTGAAGTGTAGACAAGGAGTACATAACACTTCGCAAATCATATTATACCTTACCATGAAACATAGAAATGAGATGCGATATCGCGTTTTAAGAATCATAAGAACTATATTGCTACGATACGTAGACATCTGCAAACGCTATTTCCTTGCAAGGAAGTGTCGCATTTACATTCATTTGATGTGTAGACGAGGAATACATAACACTTAGCAAATCATATTATATCTTACCATGAAACATAGAAATGAGATCCGATATCGCGTTTTAAGTATCATAAGATCTCTATTGCTACGATACGTAGACATCTGCAAACGCTATTTCCTTGCAAGGAAGTGTCGCATTTACATCCATTTGATGTGTAGACGAGGAATACATGACACTTCGCAAATCATATTATATCTTACCATGAAACATAGAAATGAGATGCGATATCGCGTTTTATGAAGCATTAGAACACTATTGCTACGATAGGTAGACATTTGCAAACGCTATTTCCTTGCAAGGAAGTGTCGCATTTACATTCAATTGAAGTGTAGACGAGGAATACATAACACTTCGCAATTCATATTATATCTTACCATGAAACATAGAAATGAGATGCGATATCGCGTTTTAAGAAGCATTAGAAATCTATTGCTACGATACGTAGACATCTGCAAACTCTATTTCCTAGCGAGGAAGTGCCGCATTCTCATTCATTTGAAGTGTAGACGAGGAATACATGACACTTCGCAAATCTTATTATATCTTACCGTGATACGTAGAAATGAGATGCGATATCGCGTTTTAAGAAGCATTAGAACTCTATTGCTACGATACCTAGACATCTGCAGACGCTATTTCCTTGCAAGGAAGTGTCGCATTTACATTCATTTGAAGTGTAGACGAGGAATACATAGCACATCGCAAATCATATTATATCTTACCATGAAACATAGAAATGAGATGCGATGTCGCGTTTTAAGAATCATAAGAAATCTATTGCTGCGCTACGTAGACATCTGCAATCGCTATTTCCTTGCAAGGAAGTGTCGCATTTACTTTCATTTGAATCGTAGACGAGGAATGCATAACACTTCGCAATGAATATTATATCTTATCATGAAACATAGATATGAGATGCAATATCTCGTTTTAAGAAGCATTTGAAATCCATTGCTTCAATACGTAGACATCTGCAAACGCTATTTCCTTGCAAGGAAGTGTCGCATTTACATTCATTTGAAGTGTAGACAAGGAGTACATAACACTTCGCAAATCATATTATACCTTACCATGAAACATAGAAATGAGATGCGATATCGCGTTTTAAGAATCATAAGAACTATATTGCTACGATACGTAGACATCTGCAAACGCTATTTCCTTGCAAGGTAGTGTCGCATTTACATTCATTTGATATGTAGACGAGGAATACATAACACTTCGCAAATCATATTATATCTTACCATGAAACATAGAAATGAGATGCGATATCGCGTTTTAAGAAGCATTAGAACACTATTGCTACGATAGGTAGACATTTGCAAACGCTATTTCCTTGCAAGGAAGTGTCGCATTTACATTCATTTGAAGTGTAGACGAGGAATACATAACACTTCGCAAATCATATCATATCTTACCATGAAACATAGAAATGAGATGCGATATCGCGTTTTAAGAAGCATTAGAACTCTACTGCTACGATACGTAGACATCAGCAAACGCTATTTCCTTGCAATGAAGTGTCGCATTTACTTTCATTCAAATCGTAGACGAGGAATGCATAACACTTCGCAATGAATATCATATCATATCTTGAAACATAGATATGAGATGCAATATCTCGTTTTAAGAACAATTTGAAATCTATTGCTTCAATACGTAGACATCTGCAAACGCTATTTCCTTGCAAGGAAGTGTCGCATTTACATTCATTTGAAGTGTAGACAAGGAATACATAACACTTCGCAAATCATATTATACCATACCATGAAACATAGAAATGAGATGCGATATCGCGTTTTAAGAAGCATTAGAAATCTATTGCTACGGTACGTAGACATCTGCAAACGCTATTTCCTAGCGAGGAAGTGTCGCATTCACATTCATTTGAAGTGTAGACGAGGAATACATGACACTTCGCAAATCTTATTATATCTTACCATGAAACATAGAAATGAGATGCGATATCGCGTTTTAAGAATCATAAGAACTATATTGCTACGATACGTAGACATCTGCAAACGCTATTTCCTTGCAAGAAAGTGTCGCATTTACATTCATTTGAAGTGTAGACGACGGATATATAACACTTCGCAAATCATATTATACCTTACCATGAAACATAGAAATGAGATGCGATATCACGTTTTAAGGATCATAAGAACACTATTGCTACGATACGTAGACATCTGCAAACGCTATTTCCTTGCAAGGTAGTGTCGCATTTACATTCATTTGATATGTAGACGAGGAATACATAACACTTCGCAAATCATATTATATCTTACCATGAAACATAGAAATGAGTTGCGATATCGCGTTTTAAGAAGCATTAGAACACTATTGCTACGATAGGTAGACATTTGCAAACGCTATTTCCTTGCAAGGAAGTGTCGCATTTACATTCATTTGAAGTGTAGACGAGGAATACATAACACTTCGCAAATCATATTATATCTTACCATGAAACATAGAAATGAGATGCGATATCGCGTTTTAATAAGCATTAGAACTCTACTGCTACGACAGGTAGACATCAGCAAACGCTATTTCCTTGCAACGAAGTGTCGCATTTACTTTCATTCAAATCGTAGACGAGGAATGCATAACACTTCGCAATGAATATCATATCGTATCTTGAAACATAGGTATGAGATGCAATATCTCGTTTTAAGAAGCATTTGAAATCTATTGCTTCAATACGTAGACGTCTGCAAACGCTATTTCCTTGCAAGGAAGTGTCGCATTTACATTCATTTGAAGTGTAGACAAGGAATACATAACACTTCGCAAATCATATTATACCATACCATGAAACATAGAAATGAGATGCGATATCGCGTTTTAAGAAGCATTAGAAATCTATTGCTACGGTACGTAGACATCTGCAAACGCTATTTCCTAGCGAGGAAGTGTCGCATTCACATTCATCTGAAGTGTAGACGAGGAATACATAACACTCCGCAAATCATATTATATTTTACCATGAAACATAGAAATGTGATGCGATATCGCGTTTTAAGAATCATAAGAACTCTATTGTTACGATACGTAGACATCTGCAAACGCTATTTCCTTGCAAAGAAGTGTCGCATTTACATTCATTTGAAGTGTAGACGAGGAATACATAACACTTCGCAAATCATATTATATCTTACCATGAAACATAGAAATGAGATCCGATATCGCGATTTAAGAATCACAAGAACTCTATTGCTACGATACGTAAACATCTGCAAACGCTATTTCCTTGCAAGGAAGTGTCGCATTTACATTCATTTGAAGCGTGGACGAGGAATACATGACACTTCGCAAATCATATTATATCTTACCACGAAACATAGAAATGAGATGCGATATCGCGTTTTAAGAAGCATTAGAACACTATTGCTACGATACCTAGACATCTGCAGACGCCACTTCCTAGCAAGGAAGTGTCGCATTTACATTCATTTGAAGTGTAGACGAGGAATACATGACTCTTCGCAAATCATATAATATCTTACCATGAAACGTAGAAATGAGATGCGATATCGCGTTTTAAGAATCATAAGAACTCTAATGCTACGATACGTAGACATCTGCAAACGCTATTTCCTTCCAAGGAAGTGTCGCATTTACATTCATTTGAAGTGTAGACGAGGAATACATGACACTTCGCAAATCATATTATATCTTACCATGAAACATAGAAATGAGATGCGATATCGCGTTTTAGGAAGCATTAGAACACTATTGCTACGATAGGTAGACATTTGCAAACGCTATTTCCTTGCAAGGTAGTGTCGCATTTACATTCATTTGAAGTGTAGAAGAGGAATACATAACACTTCGCAAATCATATTATATCTTACCATGAAACATAGAAATGAGATGCGATATCGCGTTTTAAGAAGCAGCAGAAATCCATTGCTACGATACGTAGACATCAGCAAACGCTATTTCCTTGCAAGGAAGTGTCGCATTTACATTCATTTGAAGTGTAGACGAGGAATACATAACACTCCTCAAATCATATTATATCTTACCATGAAACGTAGAAATGTGATGCGATATCGCGTTTTAAGATTCATAAGAACTCTATTGCTACGATACGTAGACATCTGCAAACGCTACTTCCTTGCAAGGAAGTGTCGCATTTACATTCAGTTGATGTGTAGACGAAGAATACATAACACATCGCAAATCATATTATATCTTACCATGAAACATAGAAATGAGATGCGATATCGCGTTTTAAGAAGCATTAGAACTCTATTGCTACGATACGTTGACATCTGCAAACGCTATTTCCTCCCAAGGAAGTGTCTCATTTACATTCATTTGAAGTGTAGACGAGGAATACATGACAATTCGCAATGAATATTATATCTAATCATGAAACATAAATATGAGATGCAATATCTCGTTTTAAGAAGCATTAGAACTCTATTGCTACGATACCTAGACATCTGCAGACGCTATTTCCTAGCAAGGAAGTGTCGCATTTACATTCATTTGAAGTGTAGACGAGGAATACGTGACACTTCGCAAATCATATTATATCTTACCATGAAACATAGAAATGAGATGTGATATCGCGTTTTAAGAAGCATTAGAACTCTATTGCTACGATAGGTAGACATCTGCAAACGCTATTTCCTAGCAAGGAAGTGTCGCATTTACATTCATTTGAAGTGTAGACGAGGAATACATAACACTTCGCAAATCATATTCTATCTTACCATGAAACATAGAAATGAGATGCGATATCGCGTTCTAAGAAGCATTAGAACACTACTGCTACGATAGGTAGACATTTGCAAACGCTATTTCCTTGCAAGGAAGTGTCGCATTTACATTCATTTGACGTGTAGACGAGGAATACATAACACTTCGCAATGAATATTACATCTTACCATGAAACATAGAAATGAGATGCGATATCGCGCTTTAAGAAGCATTAGAACACTACTGCTACGATAGGTAGACATTTGCAAACGCTATTTCCTTGCAAGGAAGTGTCGCAATTGCATTCATTTGAAGTGTAGACGAGGAATACATAACACTCCGCAAATCATATTATATCTTACCATGAAACATAGAAATGAGATGCGATATCGCGTTTTAAGAATCATAAGATCTCTACTGCTACGATACGTAGACATCTGCAATCGCTATTTCCTTGCAAAGAAGTGTCGCATTTACATTCATTTGAAGTGTAGCCGAGGAATACATAACACTTCGCAAATCGTATTATATCTTACCATGAAACATAGAAATGAGATGCGATATCGCGTTTTAAGAATCATAAGAACTCTATTGCTACGATACGTAGACATCTGCAAACGCTATTTCCTTGCAAGGAAGTGTCGCATTTACATTCATTTGAAGTGTAGACGAGGAATACATAACACTTCGCAAATCATATTATATCTTACCATGAAACATAGAAATGAGATGCGATATCGCGTTTTAAGAATCATAAGAACTCTACTGCTACGATACGTAGACATCTGCAATCGCTATTTTCTTGCAAAAAAGTGCCGCGTTTACATTCATTTGAAGTGTAGCCGAGGAATACATAACACTTCGCAAATCGTATTATATCTTACCATGAACCATAGAAATGAGATGCGATATCGCGTTTTAAGAAGCATTAGAACACTACTGCTACGATACGTAGACATCTGCACTCGCTATTTTCCTGCAAAAAAGTGTCGCATTTACATTCATTTGAAGTGTAGCCGAGGAATACATAACACTTCGCAAATCGTATTATATCTTACCATGAAACATAGAAATGAGATGCGATATCGCGTTTTAAGAAGCATTAGAACTCTATTGCTACGATCCGTAGACATCTGCAAACGCTATTTCCTTGCAAGGAAGTGTCGCATTTACATTCATTCGAATCGTAGACGAGGAATGCTTATCACTTCGCAATGAATATTATATCTTATAATGAAACATAGATATGAGATGCAATATCTCGTTTTAAGAAGCATTTGAACTCTATTGTTTCGATACGTAGACATCTGCAAACGCTATTTCCTTGCAAGGAAGTTTCGCATTTATATTCATTTGAAGTGTAGACGAGGAATACATAACACTCCGCAAATCATATTATATCTTACCATGAAACATAGAAATGAGATGCGATATCGCGTTTTAAGAATCATAAGAACTCTATTGCAACGATACGTAGACATCTACAAACGCTATTTCCTTGCAAAGAAGTGTCGCATTTACATTCATTTGACGTGTAGACGAGGAATACATGATACTTCGCAAATCATATTATATCTTACCATGAAATATAGAAACGAGATGCGATATCGCGTTTTAAGAAGCATTAGAACACAATTGCTACGATAGATAGACATTTACAAACGCTATTTCCTAGCAAAGAAGTGTCGCATTTACATTCATTTGAAGTGTAGGTGAGGAATACATAACACTTCGCAAATCATATTATATCTTACCGTGAAACATAGAAATGAGATGCGATATCGCGTTTTAAGAATGATATGAACTCTATTGCTACGATACGTAGACATCTGCAAACGCTATTTCCTTGCAAGGAAGTGTCGCATTTACATTCATCTGAATCGTAGACGAGGAATGCGTAACACTTCGCAAATCGTATTATATCTTACCATGAAACATAGAAATGGGATGCGATATCGCGTTTTAAGAAGCATTTGAACTTTATTGCTTCGATACGTAGACATCTGCAAACGCTATTTCCTAGCGAGGAAGTGTCACATTCACATTCATTTGAAGTGTAGACGAGGAATACATAACACTCCGCAAATCATATTATATCTTACCGTGAAACATAGAAATGAGATGCGATATCGCGTTTTAAGAAGCATTAGAACACTACTGCGACGATCGGTAGACATTTGCAAACGCTACTTCCTTGCAAGGAAGTGTCGCAATTGCATTCATTTGAAGTGTAGACGAGGAATACATAACACTCCGCAAATCATATTATATCTTACCATGAAACATAGAAATGAGATGCGATATCGCGTTTTAAGAATCATAAGATCTCTACTGCTACGATACGTAGACATCTGCAATCGCTATTTCCTTGCAAAGAAGTGTCGCATTTACATTCATTTGAAGTGTAGCCGAGGAATACATAACACTTCGCAAATCGTATTATATCTTACCATGAAACATAGAGATGAGATGCGATATCGCGTTTTAAGAATCATAAGAACTCTACTGCTACGATACGTAGACATCTGCAAACGCTATTTCCTTGCGAGGAAGTGTCGCATTTACATTCATTTGAAGTGTAGACGAGGAATACATAACACTTCGCAAATCATATTATATCTTACCGTGAAACATAGAAATGAGATGCGATATCGCGTTTTAAGAATGATATGAACTCTATTGCTACAGTACGTAGACATCTGCAATCGCTACAACCTTGCAAGGAAGTGTCGCATTTACTTTCATTTGAATCGTAGACGAGGAATACATGACACTTCGCAAATCATATTATATCCTACCATGAAACATAGAAATGAGATGCGATATCGCGTTTTAAGAAGCATTAGAACTCTATTGCTACGATACGTAGAAATCTGCAAACGCTATTTCCTTGCAAGGAAGTGTCGAATTTACATTCATTTGAATCGTAGACGAGGAATGCATAACACTTCGCAATGAATATTATATCTTATCATGAAACATAGATATGAGATGCAATATCTCGTTTTAAGAAGCATTTGAACTCTATTGCTTCGATACGTAGACATCTGCAAACGCTATTTCCTTGCAAGGAAGTGTCGCATTTACATTCATTTGAAGTGTAGACGAGGAATGCATAACACTTCGCAAATCATATTATATCTTACCATGAAACATAGAAATGAGATGCGATATCGCGTTTTAAGAAGTATTAGAACACTACTGCTACGATAGGTAGACATTTGCAAACGCTATTTCCTTGCAAGGAAGTGTCGCATTTGCATTCATTTGAAGTGTAGACGAGGAATACATAACACTCCGCAAATCATATTATATCTTACCATGAAACATAGAAATGAGATGCGATATCGCGTTTTAAGAATCATAAGAACTTTACTGCTACGATACGTAGACATCTGCAATCGCTATTTCCTTGCAACGAAGTGTCGCATTTACATTCATTTGAAGTGTAGCCGAGGAATACATAACACTTCGCAAATCGTATTATATCTTGCCATGAAACATAGAAATGAGATGCGATATCGCGTTTTAAGAATCATAAGAACTCTATTGCTACGATACGTAGACATCTGCAAACGCTATTTCCTTGCAAGGAAGTGTCGCATTTACATTCATCTGAATCGTAGACGAGGAATGCATAACACTTCGCAAATCGTATTATATCTTACCATGAAACATAGAAATGGGATGCGATATCGCGTTTTAAGAAGCATTTGAACTTTATTGCTTCGATACGTAGACATCTGCAAACGCTATTTCCTAGCGAGGAAGTGTCGCATTCGCATTCATTTGAAGTGTAGACGAGGAATACATAACACTTCGCAAATCATATTGTATCTTACCATGAAACATAGAAATGAGATGCGATATCGCGTTCTAAGAAGCATTAGAACTCTACTGCTACGATACGCAGACATCTGCAAACGCTATTTCCTAGCGAGGAAGTGTCACATTCACATTCATTTGAAGTGTAGACGAGGAATACATAACACTCCGCAAATCATATTATATCTTACCATGAAACATAGAAATGAGATGCGATATCGCGTTTTAAGAAGCATTAGAACACTACTGCTACGATAGGTAGACATTTGCAAACGCTATTTCCTTGCAAAGAAGTGTCGCATTTACATTCATTTGAATCGTAGACGAGGAATGCATAACACTTCGCAATGAATATTATATCTTATCATGAAACATAGATATGAGATGCAATATCTCGTTTTAAGAAGCATTTGAACTCTATTGCTTCGATACGTAGACATCTGCAAACGCTATTTCCTTGCAAGGAAGTGTCGCAATTGCATTCATTTGAAGTGTAGACGAGGAATACATAACACTCCGCAAATCATATTATATCTTACCATGAAACATAGAAATGAGATGCGATATCGCGTTTTAAGAATCATAAGATCTCTACTGCTACGATACGTAGACATCTGCAATCGCTACTTCCTTGCAAAGAAGTGTCGCATTTACATTCATTTGAAGTGTAGCCGAGGAATACATAACACTTCGCA
This sequence comes from Xylocopa sonorina, assembly GCF_050948175.1. Taxonomy (NCBI): domain Eukaryota; kingdom Metazoa; phylum Arthropoda; class Insecta; order Hymenoptera; family Apidae; genus Xylocopa; species Xylocopa sonorina. The sequence goes on from NW_027490306.1 coordinate 468,645, forward strand.
AATCGTATTATATCTTACCATGAAACATAGAGATGAGATGCGATATCGCGTTTTAAGAATCATAAGAACTCTATTGCTACGATACGTAGACATCTGCAAACGCTATTTTCCTGCAAAAAAGTGTCGCATTTACATTCATTTGAAGTGTAGCCGAGGAATACATAACACTTTGCAAATCGTATTATATCTTACCATGAAACATAGAAATGAGATGCGATATCGCGTTTTAAGAAGCATTAGAACTCTATTGTTTCGATACGTAGACATCTGCAAACGCTATTTCCTTGCAAGGAAGTGTCGCATTTACATTCATTTGAAGTGTAGACGAGGAATACATAACACTCCGCAAATCATATTATATCTTACCATGAAACATAGAAATGAGATGCGATATCGCGTTTTAAGAATCATAAGAACTCTATTGCAACGATACGTAAACATCTACAAACGCTATTTCCTTGCAAAGAAGTGTCGCATTTACATTCATTTGACGTGTAGACGAGGAATACATGATACTTCGCAAATCATATTATATCTTACCATGAAATATAGAAACGAGATGCGATATCGCGTTTTAAGAAGCATTAGAACACTATTGCTACGATAGATAGACATTTGCAAACGCTATTTCCTAGCAAAGAAGTGTCGCATTTACATTCATTTGAAGTGTAGACGAGGAATACATAACACTTCGCAAATCATATTATATCTTACCGTGAAACATAGAAATGAGATGCGATATCGCGTTTTAAGAATGATATGAACTCTATTGCTACAGTACGTAGACATCTGCAATCGCTACAACCTTGCAAGGAAGTGTCGCATTTACTTTCATTTGAATCGTAGACGAGGAATACATGACACTTCGCAAATCATATTATATCCTACCATGAAACATAGAAATGAGATGCGATATCGCGTTTTAAGGAGCATTAGAACTCTATTGCTACGATACGTAGAAATCTGCAAACGCTATTTCCTTGCAAGGAAGTGTCGAATTTACATTCATTTGAATCGTAGACGAGGAATGCATAACACTTCGCAATGAATATTATATCTTATCATGAAACATAGATATGAGATGCAATATCTCGTTTTAAGAAGCATTTGAACTCTATTGCTTCGATACGTAGACATCTGCAAACGCTATTTCCTTGCAAGGAAGTGTCGCATTTACATTCATTTGAAGTGTAGACGAGGAATGCATAACACTTCGCAAATCATATTATATCTTACCATGAAACATAGAAATGAGATGCGATATCGCGTTTTAAGAAGTATTAGAACACTACTGCTACGATAGGTAGACATTTGCAAACGCTATTTCCTTGCAAGGAAGTGTCGCATTTGCATTCATTTGAAGTGTAGACGAGGAATACATAACACTCCGCAAATCATATTATATCTTACCATGAAACATAGAAATGAGATGCGATATCGCGTTTTAAGAATCATAAGAACTCTACTGCTACGATACGTAGACATCTGCAATCGCTATTTCCTTGCAACGAAGTGTCGCATTTACATTCATTTGAAGTGTAGCCGAGGAATACATAACACTTCGCAAATCGTATTATATCTTGCCATGAAACATAGAAATGAGATGCGATATCGCGTTTTAAGAATCATAAGAACTCTATTGCTACGATACGTAGACATCTGCAAACGCTATTTCCTTGCAAGGAAGTGTCGCATTTACATTCATCTGAATCGTAGACGAGGAATGCATAACACTTCGCAAATCGTATTATATCTTACCATGAAACATAGAAATGGGATGCGATATCGCGTTTTAAGAAGCATTTGAACTTTATTGCTTCGATACGTAGACATCTGCAAACGCTATTTCCTAGCGAGGAAGTGTCGCATTCGCATTCATTTGAAGTGTAGACGAGGAATACATAACACTTCGCAAATCATATTGTATCTTACCATGAAACATAGAAATGGGATGCGATATCGCGTTCTAAGAAGCATTAGAACTCTACTGCTACGATACGCAGACATCTGCAAACGCTATTTCCTAGCGAGGAAGTGTCACATTCACATTCATTTGAAGTGTAGACGAGGAATACATAACACTCCGCAAATCATATTATATCTTACCATGAAACATAGAAATGAGATGCGATATCGCGTTTTAAGAATCATAAGAACTCTATTGCTACGATACGTAGACATCTGCAAACGCTATTTTCCTGCAAAAAAGTGTCGCATTTACATTCATTTGAAGTGTAGCCGAGGAATACATAACACTTCGCAAATCGTATTATATCTTACCATGAAACATAGAAATGAGATGCGATATCGCGTTTTAAGAAGCATTAGAACTCTATTGTTTCGATACGTAGACATCTGCAAACGCTATTTCCTTGCAAGGAAGTGTCGCATTTACATTCATTTGAAGTGTAGACGAGGAATACATAACACTCCGCAAATCATATTATATCTTACCATGAAACATAGAAATGAGATGCGATATCGCGTTTTAAGAATCATAAGAACTCTATTGCAACGATACGTAAACATCTACAAACGCTATTTCCTTGCAAAGAAGTGTCGCATTTACATTCATTTGACGTGTAGACGAGGAATACATGATACTTCGCAAATCATATTATATCTTACCATGAAATATAGAAACGAGATGCGATATCGCGTTTTAAGAAGCATTAGAACACTATTGCTACGATAGATAGACATTTGCAAACGCTATTTCCTAGCAAAGAAGTGTCGCATTTACATTCATTTGAAGTGTTATCGAGGAATACATAACACTTCGCAAATCATATTATATCTTACCGTGAAACATAGAAATGAGATGCGATATCGCGTTTTAAGAATGATATGAACTCTATTGCTACGGTACGTAGACATCTGCAATCGCTACAACCTTGCAAGGAAGTGTCGCATTTACTTTCATTTGAATCGTAGACGAGGAATACATGACACTTCGCAAATCATATTATATCCTACCATGAAACATAGAAATGAGATGCGATATCGCGTTTTAAGAAGCATTAGAACTCTATTGCTACGATACGTAGAAATCTGCAAACGCTATTTCCTTGCAAGGAAGTGTCGAATTTACATTCATTTGAATCGTAGACGAGGAATGCATAACACTTCGCAATGAATATTATATCTTATCATGAAACATAGATATGAGATGCAATATCTCGTTTTAAGAAGCATTTGAACTCTATTGCTTCGATACGTAGACATCTGCAAGCGCTATTTCCTTGCAAGGAAGTGTCGCATTTACATTCATTTGAAGTGTAGACGAGGAATGCATAACACTTCGCAAATCATATTATATCTTACCATGAAACATAGAAATGAGATGCGATATCGCGTTTTAAGAAGTATTAGAACACTACTGCTACGATAGGTAGACATTTGCAAACGCTATTTCCTTGCAAGGAAGTGTCGCATTTGCATTCATTTGAAGTGTAGACGAGGAATACATAACACTCCGCAAATCATATTATATCTTACCATGAAACATAGAAATGAGATGCGATATCGCGTTTTAAGAATCATAAGAACTCTACTGCTACGATACGTAGACATCTGCAATCGCTATTTCCTTGCAACGAAGTGTCGCATTTACATTCATTTGAAGTGTAGCCGAGGAATACATAACACTTCGCAAATCGTATTATATCTTGCCATGAAACATAGAAATGAGATGCGATATCGCGTTTTATGAATCATAAGATCTCTACTGCTACGATACGTAGACATCTGCAATCGCTATTTCCTTGCAAAGAAGTGTCGCATTTACATTCATTTGAAGTGTAGCCGAGGAATAGATAACACTTCGCAAATCGTATTATATCTTACCATGAAACATAGAAATGAGATGCGATATCGCGTTTTAAGAATCATAAGAACTCTATTGCTACGATACGTAGACATCTGCAAACGCTATTTCCTTGCAAGGAAGTGTCGCATTTACATTCATTCGAATCGTAGACGAGGAATGCATATCACTTCGCAATGAATATTATATCTTATAATGAAACATAGATATGAGATGCAATATCTCGTTTTAAGAAGCATTTGAACTCTATTGTTTCGATACGTAGACATCTGCAAACGCTATTTCCTTGCAAGGAAGTGTCGCATTTACATTCATTTGAAGTGTAGACGAGGAATGCATAACACTTCGCAATGAATATTATATCTTGCCATGAAACATAGAAATGAGATGCGATATCGCGTTTTAAGAAGCATTAGAACTCTATTGCTACGATACCTAGACATCTGCAGACGCTATTTCCCAGCAAGGAAGTGTCGCATTTACATCCATTTGAAGTGTAGACGAGGAATACATGACACTTCGCAAATCATATTATATATTACCATGAAACGTAGAAATGAGATGCGGTATCGCGTTTTTAGAAGCATTAGAAATCTATTGCTACGATACGTAGACATCTGCAAACGCTATTTCCTAGCAAGGAAGTGTCGCATTCACATTCATTTGAAGTGTAGACGAGGAATACATAACACTTCGCAAATCATATTATATCTTACCATGAAACATAGAAATGAGATGCGATATCGCGTTTTAAGAATCATAAGAACTCTATTGCTACGATACGTAGACATCTGCAAACGCTACTTCCTTCCAAGGAAGTGCCGCATTTACATTCATTTGAATCGTAGACGAGGAATGCATAACACTTCGCAATGAATATTATATCTTATCATGAAACATAGATATGAGATGCAATATCTCGTTTTAAGAAGCATTTGAACTCTATTGCTTCGATACGTAGACATCTGCAAACGCTATTTCCTTGCGAGGAAGTGTCGCATTTACATTCATTTGAAGTGTAGACGAGGAATACATGACACTCCGCAAATCATATTATATCTTACCATGAAATATAGAAATGAGACGCGATATCGCGTTTTAAGAAGCAATAAAACTCTATTGCTACGATAGGTAGACATCTGCAAACGCTATTTCCTTACAAGGAAGTGTCACATTTACATTCATTTGAAGTGTAGACGAGGAATACATAACACTTCGCAAATCATATTATTCCTTACCATGAAACATAGAAATGGGATGCGATATCGCCTTTTAAGAATCATAAGAACTCTATTGCTACGATACGTAGACATCTGCAATCGCTATTTCCTTGCAAGGAAGTGTCGCATTTACTTTCATTTGAATCGTAGACGAGGAATACATGACACTTCGCAAATCATATTATATCTTACCATGAAACGTAAAAATGAGATGCAATATAGCGTTCTAAGAATCATAAGAACTCTATTGCTACGATACGTAGACATCTGCAAACGCTATTTCCTTGAAAGGAAGTGTCGCATTTACATTCATTTGAATCGTAGACGAGGAATGCATAACACTTCGCAATGGATATTATATCTTATCATCAAACATAGATATGAGATGCAATATCTCGTTTTAAGAAGCATTAGAACTCTATTGCTACGATACGTAGACATCTGCAAACGCTATTTCCTTGCAAGGAAGTGTCGCATTTACATTCATTTGAATCGTAGACGAGGAATGCATAACACTTCGCAATGAATATTATATCTTATCATGAAACATAGATATGAGATGCAATATCTCGTTTTAAGAAGCATTTGAACTCTATTGCTTCGATACGTAGACATCTGCAAACGCTATTTCCCTGCAAGGAAGTGTCGCATTTACATTCATTTGAAGTGTAGACGAGGAATACATAACACTCCGCAAATCATATTATATCTTACCATGAAACATAGAAATGAGATGCGATATCGCGTTTTAAGAAGCATTAGAACTCTATTGCTGCGATACCTAGACATCTGCAGACGCTATTTCCTAGCAAGGAAGTGTCGCATTTACATCCATTTGAAGTGTAGACGAGGAATACATGACACTTCGCAAATCATATTATATCTTACCATGAAACGTAGAAATGAGATGCGGTATCGCGTTTTAAGAAGCATTAGAAATCTATTGCTACGATACGTAGACATCTGCAAACGCTATTTCCTAGCGAGGAAGTGTCGCATTCACATTCATTTGAAGTGTAGACGAGGAATACATAACACTTCGCAAATCATATTATATCTTACCATGAAACATAGAAATGAGATGCGATATCGCGTTTTAAGAATCATAAGAACTCTATTGCTACGATACGTAGACATCTGCAAACGCTACTTCCTTGCAAGGAAGTGCCGCATTTACATTCATTCGAATCGTAGACGAGGAATGCATAACACTTCGCAATGAATATTATATCTTATCATGAAACATAGATATGAGATGCAATATCTCGTTTTAAGGAGCATTAGAACTCTATTGCTACGATACCTAGACATCTGCAGACGCTATTTCCTAGCAGGGAAGTGTCGCATTTACTTTCATTTGAAGTGTAGACGAGGAATACGTGATACTTCGCAAATGATATTATATCTTACCATGAAACATAGAAATGAGATGCGATATCGCGGTTTAAGAAGCATTTGAACTCTATTGCTACGATACGTAGACATCTGCAATCGCTATTTCCTTGCAAGGAAGTGTCGCATTTACTTTCATTTGAATCGTAGACGAAGAATACATGACACATCGCAAATCATATTATATCTTACCATGAAACGTAAAAATGAGATGCAATATAGCGTTCTAAGAATCATAAGAACTCTATTGCTACGATACGTAGACATCTGCAAACGCTATTTCCTTGCAAGGAAGTGTCGCATTTTCATTCATTTGAATCGTAGACGAGGAATGCATAACACTTCGCAATGAATATTATATGTTATCATGAAACATAGATATGAGATGCAATATCTCGTTTTAAGAAGCATTTGAACTCTATTGCTTCGATACGTAGACATCTGCAAACACTATTTGCTAGCGAGGAAGTGTCGCATTCACATTCATTTGAAGTGTAGACGAGGAATACATAACACTTCGCAAGTCATATTGTATCTTACCATGAAACATAGAAATGAAATGCGATATCGCGTTTTAAGAAGCATTAGAACTCTACTGCTACGATACGCAGACATCTGCAAACGCTATTTCCTAGCGAGGAAGTGTCACATTCACATTCATTTGAAGTGTAGACGAGGAATACATAACACTTCGCAAATCATATTATATCTTACCATGAAACATAGAAATGAGATGCGATATCGCGTTTTAAGAATCATAAGAACTCTATTGCTACGATACGTAGACATCTGCAAACGCTATTTCCTTGCAAGGAAGTGTCGCATTTACATTCATCTGAATCGTAGACGAGGAATGCATAACACTTCGCAATGAATATTATATCTTGTCATGAAACATAGATATGAGATGCAATATCTCGTTTTAAGAAACATCAGAAATCCATTGCTAAGATGCGTAGACATCTGCAAACGCTATTTCCCTGCTAGAAAGTGTCGCATTTACATTCATTTGAAGTGTAGACGACGGATACATAACACTTCGCAAATCATATTATACCTTACCACGTAACATAGAAATGAGATGCGATATCGCGTTTTAAGAATCATAAGAACTCTATTGCAACGATACGTAGACATCTGCAAACGCTATTTCCTAGCGAGGATGTGTCGCATTTGCATTCATTTGAATTGTAAACGAGGAATACATAACAATCCGCAAATCATATTATATCTTACCATGAAACATAGAAATGAGATGCGATATCGCGTTTTAAGAATCATAAGAACTCTACTGCTACGATACGTAGACATCTGCAATCGCTATTTCCTTGCAAAGAAGTGTCGCATTTACATTCATTTGAAGTGTAGACGAGGAATACATAACACTCCGCAAATCATATTATATCTTACCATGAAACATAGAAATGTGATGCGATATCGCGTTTTAAGAATCATAAGAACTCTATTGCAACGGTACGTAGACATCTGCAAACGCTATTTCCTTGCAAAGAAGTGTCGCGTTTACATTCATTTGAAGTGTAGACGAGGAATACATAACACTTCGCAGATCATATTGTATCTTACCATGAAACATAGAAATGAGATGCGATATCGCGTTTTAAGAAGCATTAGAACTCTACTGCTACGATACGCAGACATCTGCAAACGCTATTTCCTAGCGAGGAAGTCACATTCACATTCATTTGAAGTGTAGACGAGGAATACATAACACTTCGCAAATCATGTTTTATCTTACCATGAAACATAGATATGAGATGCGATATCGCTTTTTAAGAATGGTATGATCTCTATTGCTACGATACGTAGACATGTGCAATCGCTACTACCTTGCAAGGAAGTGTCGCATTTACTTTCATTTGAATCGTAGACGAGGAATACATGACACTTCGCAATCAATATTATATCTTATCATGAAACATAGATATGAGATGCAATATCTCGTTTTAAGAAGCATTTGAACTCTATTGCTTCGATACGTAGACACCTGCTAACGCTATTTCCTTGCAAGGAAGTGTCGCATTTACATTCATATGAAGTGTAGACGAGGAATACATAACACTCCGCAAATCATATTATATCTTACCATGAAACATTGAAATGAGATGCGATATCGCGTTTTAAGAATCATAAGAACTCTATTGCAACGATACGTAGACATCTGCAAACGCTATTTCCTTGCAAAGAAGTGTCGCATTTACATTCATTTGAAGTGTAGACGAGGAATACATAACACTTCGCAAATCATATTATATCTTACCATGAAACATAGAAATGACATGCGATATCGCGTTTTAAGAAGCATCAGAAATCCATTACTACGATACGTAGACATCTGCAAACGCTATTTCCTTGCAAGAAAGTGTCGCATTTACATTCATTTGAAGTGTAGACGACGGATACATAACACTTCGCAAATCATATTATACCTTACCATGAAACATAGAAATGAGATGCGATCTCGCGTTTTAAGAATCATAAGAACTCTATTGCAACGATACGTAGACATCTGCAAACGCTATTTCCTTGCAAGCAAGTGTCGCATTTACATTCATTTGATGTGTCGACGAGGAATACATAACACTTCGCAAATCATATTATATCTTACCATGAAACATAGAAATGAGATGCGATATCGCGTTTTAAGAAGCATTAGAACTCAACTGCTACGATACGTAGACATCTGCAAACGCTATTTCCTAGCGAGGAAGTGTCGCATTTGCATTCATTTGAAGTGTAGACGAGGAATACATAACACTCCGCAAATCATATTATATCTTACCATGAAACATAGAAATGAGATGCGATGTCGCGTTTTAAGAATCATAAGAACTCTACTGCTACGATACGTAGACATCTGCAATCGCTATTTCCTTGCAAAGAAGTGTCGCATTTACATTCATTTGAAGTGTAGCCGAGGAATACATAACACTTCGCAAATCGTATTATATCTTACCATGAAACATAGAAATGAGATGCGATATCGCGTTTTAAGAAGCATTAGAACTCTATTGCTACGATCCGTAGACATCTGCAAACGCTATTTCCTTGCAAGGAAGTCACATTCACATTCATTTGAAGTGTAGACGAGGAATACATAACACTTCGCAAATCATGTTTTATCTTACCATGAAACATAGAAATGAGATTCGATATCGCTTTTTAAAAATGATATGAACTCTATTGCTACGATACGTAGACATGTGCAATCGCTACTACCTTGCAAGGAAGTGTCGCATTTACTTTCATTTGAATCGTAGACGAGGAATACATGACACTTCGCAATGAATATTATATCTTACCATGAAACATAGAAATGAGATGCGATATCGCGTTTTAAGAAGCATCAGAAATCCATTGCTACGATACGTAGACATCTGCAAACGCTATTTCCTTGCAAGAAAGTGTCGCATTTACATTCATTTGAAGTGTAGACGAGGAATACATAACACTTCCCAAATCATATTATACCTTACCATGAAACATAGAAATGAGATGCGATATCGCGTTTTAAGAAGCATTAGAACTCTACTGCTACGATACGCAGACATCTGCAAACGCTATTTCCTAGCGAGGAAGTGTCACATTCACATTCATTTGAAGTGTAGATGAGGAATACATAACACTTCGCAAATCATATTATATCTTACCATGAAACGTAAAAATGAGATGCAATATAGCGTTCTAAGAATCATAAGAACTCTATTGCTACGATACGTACACATCTGCAAACGCTATTTCCTTGCAAGGAAGTGTCGCATTTACATTCATTTGAATCGTACACGAGGAATGCATAACACTTCACAATGAATATTATATCTTATCATGAAACATAGATATGAGATGCAATATCTCGTTTTAAGGAGCATTAGAACTCTATTGCTACGATACCTAGACATCTGCAGACGCTATTTCCTAGCAGGGAAGTGTCGCATTTACTTTCATTTGAAGTGTAGACGAGGAATACGTGATACTTCGCAAATGATATTATATCTTACCATGAAACATAGAAATGAGATGCGATATCGCGGTTTAAGAAGCATTTGAACTCTATTGCTACGATACGTAGACATCTGCAATCGCTATTTCCTTGCAAGGAAGTGTCGCATTTACTTTCATTTGAATCGTAGACGAAGAATACATGACACATCGCAAATCATATTATATCTTACCATGAAACGTAAAAATGAGATGCAATATAGCGTTCTAAGAATCATAAGAACTCTATTGCTACGATACGTAGACATCTGCAAACGCTATTACCTTGCAAGGAAGTGTCGCATTTTCATTCATTTGAATCGTAGACGAGGAATGCATAACACTTCGCAATGAATATTATATGTTATCATGAAACATAGATATGAGATGCAATATCTCGTTTTAAGAAGCATTTGAACTCTATTGCTTCGATACGTAGACATCTGCAAACACTATTTGCTAGCGAGGAAGTGTCGCATTCACATTCATTTGAAGTGTAGACGAGGAATACATAACACTTCGCAAGTCATATTGTATCTTACCATGAAACATAGAAATGAAATGCGATATCGCGTTTTAAGAAGCATTAGAACTCTACTGCTACGATACGCAGACATCTGCAAACGCTATTTCCTAGCGAGGAAGTGTCACATTCACATTCATTTGAAGTGTAGATGAGGAATACATAACACTTCGCAAATCATATTATATCTTACCATGAAACGTAAAAATGAGATGCAATATAGCGTTCTAAGAATCATAAGAACTCTATTGCTACGATACGTACACATCTGCAAACGCTATTTCCTTGCAAGGAAGTGTCGCATTTACATTCATTTGAATCGTACACGAGGAATGCATAACACTTCACAATGAATATTATATCTTATCATGAAACATAGATATGAGATGCAATATCTCGTTTTAAGGAGCATTAGAACTCTATTGCTACGATACCTAGACATCTGCAGACGCTATTTCCTAGCAGGGAAGTGTCGCATTTACTTTCATTTGAAGTGTAGACGAGGAATACGTGATACTTCGCAAATGATATTATATCTTACCATGAAACATAGAAATGAGATGCGATATCGCGGTTTAAGAAGCATTTGAACTCTATTGCTACGATACGTAGACATCTGCAATCGCTATTTCCTTGCAAGGAAGTGTCGCATTTACTTTCATTTGAATCGTAGACGAAGAATACATGACACATCGCAAATCATATTATATCTTACCATGAAACGTAAAAATGAGATGCAATATAGCGTTCTAAGAATCATAAGAACTCTATTGCTACGATACGTAGACATCTGCAAACGCTATTACCTTGCAAGGAAGTGTCGCATTTTCATTCATTTGAATCGTAGACGAGGAATGCATAACACTTCGCAATGAATATTATATGTTATCATGAAACATAGATATGAGATGCAATATCTCGTTTTAAGAAGCATTTGAACTCTATTGCTTCGATACGTAGACATCTGCAAACACTATTTGCTAGCGAGGAAGTGTCGCATTCACATTCATTTGAAGTGTAGACGAGGAATACATAACACTTCGCAAGTCATATTGTATCTTACCATGAAACATAGAAATGAAATGCGATATCGCGTTTTAAGAAGCATTAGAACTCTACTGCTACGATACGCAGACATCTGCAAACGCTATTTCCTAGCGAGGAAGTGTCACATTCACATTCATTTGAAGTGTAGACGAGGAATACATAACACTTCGCAAATCATATTATATCTTACCATGAAACATAGAAATGAGATGCGATATCGCGTTTTAAGAATCATAAGAACTCTATTGCTACGATACGTAGACATCTGCAAACGCTATTTCCTTGCAAGGAAGTGTCGCATTTACATTCATCTGAATCGTAGACGAGGAATGCATAACACTTCGCAATGAATATTATATCTTGTCATGAAACATAGATATGAGATGCAATATCTCGTTTTAAGAAACATCAGAAATCCATTGCTAAGATGCGTAGACATCTGCAAACGCTATTTCCCTGCTAGAAAGTGTCGCATTTACATTCATTTGAAGTGTAGACGACGGATACATAACACTTCGCAAATCATATTATACCTTACCACGTAACATAGAAATGAGATGCGATATCGCGTTTTAAGAATCATAAGAACTCTATTGCAACGATACGTAGACATCTGCAAACGCTATTTCCTAGCGAGGATGTGTCGCATTTGCATTCATTTGAATTGTAAACGAGGAATACATAACAATCCGCAAATCATATTATATCTTACCATGAAACATAGAAATGAGATGCGATATCGCGTTTTAAGAATCATAAGAACTCTACTGCTACGATACGTAGACATCTGCAATCGCTATTTCCTTGCAAAGAAGTGTCGCATTTACATTCATTTGAAGTGTAGACGAGGAATACATAACACTCCGCAAATCATATTATATCTTACCATGAAACATAGAAATGTGATGCGATATCGCGTTTTAAGAATCATAAGAACTCTATTGCAACGGTACGTAGACATCTGCAAACGCTATTTCCTTGCAAAGAAGTGTCGCGTTTACATTCATTTGAAGTGTAGACGAGGAATACATAACACTTCGCAGATCATATTGTATCTTACCATGAAACATAGAAATGAGATGCGATATCGCGTTTTAAGAAGCATTAGAACTCTACTGCTACGATACGCAGACATCTGCAAACGCTATTTCCTAGCGAGGAAGTCACATTCACATTCATTTGAAGTGTAGACGAGGAATACATAACACTTCGCAAATCATGTTTTATCTTACCATGAAACATAGATATGAGATGCGATATCGCTTTTTAAGAATGGTATGATCTCTATTGCTACGATACGTAGACATGTGCAATCGCTACTACCTTGCAAGGAAGTGTCGCATTTACTTTCATTTGAATCGTAGACGAGGAATACATGACACTTCGCAATCAATATTATATCTTATCATGAAACATAGATATGAGATGCAATATCTCGTTTTAAGAAGCATTTGAACTCTATTGCTTCGATACGTAGACACCTGCTAACGCTATTTCCTTGCAAGGAAGTGTCGCATTTACATTCATTTGATGTGTCGACGAGGAATACATAACACTTCGCAAATCATATTATATCTTACCATGAAACATAGAAATGAGATGCGATATCGCGTTTTAAGAAGCATTAGAACTCAACTGCTACGATACGTAGACATCTGCAAACGCTATTTCCTAGCGAGGAAGTGTCGCATTTGCATTCATTTGAAGTGTAGACGAGGAATACATAACACTCCGCAAATCATATTATATCTTACCATGAAACATAGAAATGAGATGCGATATCGCGTTTTAAGAATCATAAGAACTCTACTGCTACGATACGTAGACATCTGCAATCGCTATTTCCTTGCAAAGAAGTGTCGCATTTACATTCATTTGAAGTATAGCCGAGGAATACATAACACTTCGCAAATCGTATTATATCTTACCATGAAACATAGAAATGAGATGCGATATCGCGTTTTAAGAAGCATTAGAACTCTATTGCTACGATCCGTAGACATCTGCAAACGCTATTTCCTTGCAAGGAGGTCACATTCACATTCATTTGAAGTGTAGACGAGGAATACATAACACTTCGCAAATCATGTTTTATCTTACCATGAAACATAGAAATGAGATTCGATATCGCTTTTTAAGAATGATATGAACTCTATTGCTACGATACGTAGACATGTGCAATCGCTACTACCTTGCAAGGAAGTGTCGCATTTACTTTCATTTGAATCGTAGACGAGGAATACATGACACTTCGCAATGAATATTATATCTTACCATGAAACATAGAAATGAGATGCGATATCGCGTTTTAAGAAGCATCAGAAATCCATTGCTACGATACGTAGACATCTGCAAACGCTATTTCCTTGCAAGAAAGTGTCGCATTTACATTCATTTGAAGTGTAGACGAGGAATACATAACACTTCCCAAATCATATTATACCTTACCATGAAACATAGAAATGAGATGCGATATCGCGTTTTAAGAAGCATTAGAACTCTACTGCTACGATACGCAGACATCTGCAAACGCTATTTCCTAGCGAGGAAGTGTCACATTCACATTCATTTGAAGTGTAGATGAGGAATACATAACACTTCGCAAATCATATTATATCTTACCATGAAACGTAAAAATGAGATGCAATATAGCGTTCTAAGAATCATAAGAACTCTATTGCTACGATACGTACACATCTGCAAACGCTATTTCCTTGCAAGGAAGTGTCGCATTTACATTCATTTGAATCGTACACGAGGAATGCATAACACTTCACAATGAATATTATATCTTATCATGAAACATAGATATGAGATGCAATATCTCGTTTTAAGAAGCATAAGAACTCTATTGCAACGATACGTAGACATCTGCAAACGCTATTTCCTTGCAAAGAAGTGTCGCATTTACATTCATTTGAAGTGTAGACGAGGAATACAAAACACTTCGCAAATCATACTATACCTTACCATGAAACATAGAAATGAAATGCGATATCGCGTTTTAAGAAGCATCAAAAATCCATTGCTACGATACGTAGATATCTGCAAACGCTATTTCCTTGCAAGAAAGTGTCGCATTTACATTCATTTGAAGTGTAGACGACGGATACATAACACTTCGCAAATCATATTATACTTTACCATGAAACATAGAAATGAGATGCGATATCGCTTTTTAAGAATCATAAGAACTCTATTGCTACGATACGTAGACATCTGCAAACGCTATTTCCTTGCAAGGAAGTGTCTCATTTACATTCATTTGATGTGTAGACGAAGAATACATAACACTTCGCAAATCATATTATATCTTACCATGAAACATAGAAATGAGATGCGATATCGCGTTTTAAGAATCATAAGAACTCTACTGCTACGATACGTAGACATCTGCAATCGCTATTTCCTTGCAAAGAAGTGTCGCATTTACATTCATTTGAAATGTAGCCGAGGAATACATAACACTTCGCAAATCGTATTATATCTTACCATGAAACATAGAAATGAGATGCGATATCGCGTTTTAAGAAGCATTAGAACACTATTGCTACGATACGTAGACATCTGCAAACGCTATTTCCTTGCAAGGATGTGTCGCATTTACTTTCATTTGAATCGTAGACGAGGCATACATGACACTTCGCAAATCATATTATATCTTTCCATGAAACGTAAGAATGAGGTGCAATATAGCGTTCTAAGAATCACAAGAACTCTATTGCTACGATACGTAGACATCTGCAAACACTACTTCCTTGCAAGGAAGTGTCGCATTTACATTCATTTGATGTGTAGACGAAGAATACATAACACTTCGCAAATCATATTATATCTTACCATGAAACATAGAAATGAGATGCGATATCGCGTTTTAAGAAGCATTAGAACTCTATTGCTACGATACGTAGACATCTGCAAACGCTATTTCCTTGCAAGGAAGTGTCGCATTTACATTCATTTGAAGTGTAGACGACGGATACATAACAGTTCGCAAATCATATTATACCTTACCATGAAGCATAGAAATGAGATGCGATATCGCGTTTTAAGAATCATAAGAACTCTATTGCTACGATACGTAGACATCTGCAAACGCTATTTCCTTGCAAGAAAGTGTCGCATTTACATTCATTTGAAGTGTAGACGACGGATACATAACACTTCGCAAATCATATTATACTTTACCATGAAACATAGAAATGAGATGCGATATCGCTTTTTAAGAATCATAAGAACTCTATTGCTACGATACGTAGACATCTGCAAACGTTATTTCCTTGCAAGGAAGTGTCTCATTTACATTCATTTGATGTGTAGACGAAGAATACATAACACTTCGGAAATCATATTATATCTTACATTGAAACATAGAAATGAGATGCGATATCGGGTTTTAAGAATCATAAGAACTCTACTGCTACGATACGTAGACATCTGCAATCGCTATTTCCTTGCAAAGAAGTGTCGCATTTACATTCATTTGAAGTGTAGCCGAGGAATACATAACACTTCGCAAATCATATTATATCTTACCATGAAACATAGAAATGAGATGCGATATCGCGTTTTAAGAAGCATTAGAACTCTATTGCTACGATACGTAGACATCTGCAAACGCTATTTCCTTGCAAGGAAGTGTCGCATTTACATTCATTTGAAGTGTAGACGACGGATACATAACAGTTCGCAAATCATATTATACCTTACCATGAAGCATAGAAATGAGATGCGATATCGCGTTTTAAGAAGCATTAGAACTCTATTGCTACGATACGTAGACATCTGCAAACGCTATTTCCTTGCAAGGAAGTGTCGCATTTACTTTCATTTGAATCGTAGACGAGGCATACATGACACTTCGCAAATCGTATTATATCTTACCATGAAACATAGAAATGAGATGCGATATCGCGTTTTAAGAAGCATTAGAACTCTATTGCTACGATACGTAGACATCTGCAAACGCTACCTCCTTGCAAGGAAGTGTCGCATTTACATTCATTTGAATCGTAGACGAGGAATGCATAACACTTCGCAATGAATATTATATCTTATCATGAAACATAGATATGAGATGCAATATCTCGTTTTAAGAAGCATTTGAACTCTATTGCTTCGATACGTAGACATCTGCAAACGCTATTTCCTTGCAAGGAAGTGTCGCATTTACATTCATTTGAAGTGTAGACGAGGAATACATAACACTTCGCAAATCATATTATACCTTACCATGAAACATAGAAATGAGATGCGATATCGCGTTTTAAGAAGCATTAAAACTCTACTGCTACGATACGTAGACATCTGCAAACGCTGTATCCTTGCAAAGAAGTGTCGCATTTACATTCATTAGAAGTGTAGACGAGGAATACATAACACTCCGCAAATCATATTATATCTTACCATGAAACATAGAAATGAGATGCGACATCGCGTTCTAAGATGCATTAGATCAATACTGCTACGATAGGTAGACATTTGCAAACGCTATTTCCTTGCAAGGAAGTGTCGCATTTACATTCATTTGAAGAGTAGCCGAGGAATACATAACACTTCGCAAATCGTATTATATCTTACCATGAAACATAGAAATGAGATGCGATATCGCGTTTTAAGAAGCATTAGAACTCTATTGCTACGATCCGTAGACATCTGCAAACGCTATTTCCTTGCAAGGAAGTGTCGCATTTACATTCATTTGAAGTGTAGACGAGGAATACATAACACTCCGCAAATCATATTATATCTTACCATGAAACATAGAAATGTGATGCGATATCGCGTTTTAAGAATCATAAGAACTCTATTGCTAAGATACGTAGACATCTGCAAACGCTAGTTCCTTGCGAGAAAGTGTCCCATTTACATTCATTTGAAGTGCAGACGACGGATACATAACACTTCGCAAATCATATTATACCTTAGCATGAAACATAGAAATGAGATGCGATATCGCGTTTTAAGAATCATAAGAACTCTATTGCTACGATACGTAGACATCTGCAAACGCTTTTTCCTTGCAAGGAAGTGTCGCATTCACATTCATTTGAAGTGTAGACGAGGAATACATAACACTTCGCAAATCATATTGTATCTTACCATGAAACATAGAAATGAGATGCGATATCGCGTTCTAAGAAGCATTAGAACTCCACTGCTACGATACGTAGACATCTGCAATCGCTATTTCCTTGGAAAGAAGTGTCGCATTTACATTCATTTGAAGTGTAGCCGAGGAATACATAACACTTCGCAAATCGTATTACATCTTACCATGAAACATAGAAATGAGATGCTATATCGCGTTTTAAGAAGCATTAGAACTCTATTGCTAGGATCCGTAGACATCTGCAAACGGTATTTCCTTGCAAGGAAGTGTCGCATTTACATTCATTTGAATCGTAGACGAGGAATGCATAACACTTCGCAAATCGTATTATATCTTACCATGAAACATAGAAATGAGATGCGATATCGCGTTCTAAGAAGCATTAGAACTCTATTGCTACGATCCGTAGACATCTGCAAACGCTATTTCCTTGCAAGGAAGTGTCGCATTTACAATCATTTGAAGTGTAGACGAGGAATACATAACACTCCGCAAATCATATTATATCTTACCATGAAACATAGATATGTGATGCGATATCGCGTTTTAAGAAGCATCAGAAATCCATTACTACGATACGTAGACATCTGCAAACGTTATTTCCTTGCAAGAAAGTGTCGCATTTACATTCATTTGAAGTGTAGACGACGGATACATAACACTTCGCAAATCATATTATACCTTACCATGAAACATAGAAATGAGATGCGATATCGCGTTTTAAGAATCATAAGAACTCTATTGCTACGATACGTAGACATCTGCAAACGCTATTTCCTTGCAAGGAAGTGTCGCATTTACATTCATTTGATGTGTAGACGAGGAATACATAACACTTCGCAAATCATATTATATCTTACCATGAAACATAGAAATGAGGTGCGATATCGCGTTTTAAGAAGCATTAGAACTCAACTGCTACGATACGTAGACATCTGCAAACGCTATTTCCTTGCAAGGAAGTGTCGCATTTACATTCATTTGAATCGTAGACGAGGAATGCATAACACTTCGCAATGAATATTATATCTTATCATGAATCATAGATATGTGATGCAATATCTCGATTTAAGAAGCATTTGAACTCTATTGCTTCGATACGTAGACATCTGCAAACGCTATTTCCCAGCGAGGAAGTGTCGCATTCACATTGATTTGAAGTGTAGACGAGGAATACATAACACTTCGCAAATCATATTATATATTACCATGAAACATAGAAATGAGATGCGATATCGCGTTTTAAGAATCATAAGAACTCTATTGCTACGATACGTAGACATCTGCAAACGCTATTTCCTTGCAAGGAAGTGTCGCATTTACATTCATTTGAAGTGTAGACGAGGAATACATAACACTCCGCAAATCATATTATATCTTACCATGAAACATATAAATGTGATGCGATATCGCGTTTTAAGAATCATAAGAATTCTATTGCTAAGATACGTAGACATCTGCAATCGCTATTTCCTTGCAAAGAAGTCTCGCATTTACATTCATTTGAAGTGTAGCCGAGGAATACATAACACTTCGCAAATCGGATTATATCTTACCATGAAACATAGAAATGAGATGCGATATCGCGTTTTGAGAAGCATTTGAACTCTATTGCTCCGATACGTAGACATCTGCAAACGCTATTTCCTAGCGAGGAAGTGTCGCATTCACATTCATTTGAAGTGTAGACGAGGAATACATAACATTTCGCAAATCATATTGTATCTTACCATGAAACATAGAAATGAGATGCGATATCGCGTTCTAAGAAGCATTAGAACACTACTGCTACGATAGGTAGACATTTGCAAACGCTATTTCCTTGCAAGGAAGTGTCGCATTTACATTCATTTGAAGTGTAGACGAGGAATACATAACACTCCGCAAATCATATTATATCTTACCATGAAACATAGAAATGAGATGCGATATCGCGTTTTAAGAAGCATTAGAACTCTATTGCTACGATACGTTGACATCTGCAAACGCTATTTCCTTCCAAGAAAGTGTCGCATTTACATTCATTTGAAGTGTAGACGACGGATATATAACACTTCGCAAATCATATTATACCTTACCATGAAACATAGAAATGAGATGCGATATCGCGTTTTAAGAATCATAAGAACTCTATTGCTACGATACGTAGACATCTGCAAACGGTATTTCCTTGCAAGGAAGTGTCGCATTTACATTCATTTGAATCGTAGACGAGGAATGCATAACACTTCGCAATGAATATTATATCTTACCATGAAGCATAGAAATGAGATGCGATATCACGTTTTAAGAATCATAAGAACTCTATTGCTACGATACGTAGACATCTGCAAACGCTATTTCCTTGCAAGGATGTGTCGCATTTACATTCATTTGAATCGTAGACGAGGAATGCATAACACTTCGCAATGAATATTATATCTTATCATGAAACATAAATATGAGATGCAATATCTCGTTTTAAGAAGCATTTGAACTCTATTGCTTCGATACGTAGACATCTGCAAACGCTATGTCCTTGCAAGGAAGTGTCGCATTTACATCCATTTGAAGTGTAGACGAGGAATACATAACACTTCGCAAATCATATTATACCTTACCATGAAACATTGAAATGTGATGCGATATCGCGTTTTAAGAAGCATTAAAACTCTACTGCTACGATACGTAGACATCTGCAAACGCTATATCCTTGCAAAGAAGTGTCGCATTTACATTCATTAGAAGTGTAGACGAGGAATACATAACACTCCGCAAATCATATTATATCTTACCACGAAACATAGAAATGAGATGCGACATCGCGTTCTAAGATGCATTAGATCAATACTGCTACGATAGGTAGACATTTGCAAACGCTATTTCCTTGCAAGGAAGTGTCGCATTTACACTCATTTGAAGTGTAGCCGAGGAATACATAACACTTCGCAAATCGTATTATATCTTACCATGAAACATAGAAATGAGATGCGATATCGCGTTTTAAGAAGCATTAGAACTCTATTGCTACGATCCGTAGACATCTGCAAACGCTATTTCCTTGAAAGGAAGTGTCGCATTTACATTCATTTGAAGTGTAGACGAGGAATACATAACACTCCGCAAATCATATTATATCTTACCATGAAACATAGAAATGTGATGCGATATCGCGTTTTAAGAATCATAAGAACTCTATTGCTAAGATACGTAGACATCTGCAAACGCTAGTTCCTTGCGAGAAAGTGTCCCATTTACATTCATTTGAAGTGTAGAGGATGGATACATAACACTTCGCAAATCATATTATACCTTACCATGAAACATAGAAATGAGATGCGATATCGCGTTTTAAGAATCATAAGAACTCTATTGCTACGATACGTAGACATCTGCAAACGCTTTTTCCTTGCAAGGAAGTGTCGCATTTACATTCATTTGATGTGTAGACGAGGAATACATAACACTTCGCAAATCATATTATATCTTACCATGAAACATAGAAATGAGGTGCGATATCGCGTTTTAAGAAGCATTAGAACTCAACTGCTACGATACGTAGACATCTGCAAACGCTATTTCCTTGCAAGGAAGTGTCGCATTTACATTCATTTGAATCGTAGACGAGGAATGCATAACACTTCGCAATGAATATTATATCCTATCATGAATCATAGATATGTGATGCAATATCTCGTTTTAAGAAGCATTTGAACTCTATTGCTTCGATACGTAGACATCTGCAAACGCTATTTCCCAGCGAGGAAGTGTCGCATTCACATTGATTTGAATTGTGGACGAGGAATACATAACACTTCGCAAATCATATTGTATATTACCATGAAACATAGAAATGAGATGCGATATCGCGTTTTAAGAATCATAAGAACTCTATTGCTACGATACGTAGACATCTGCAATCGCTATTTCCTTGCAAAGAAGTGTCGCATTTACATTCATTTGAAGTGTAGCCGAGGAATACATAACACTTCGCAAATCGGATTATATCTTACCATGAAACATAGAAATGAGATGCGATATCGCGTTTTGAGAAGCATTTGAACTCTATTGCTCCGATACGTAGACATCTGCAAACGCTATTTCCTAGCGAGGAATTGTCGCATTCACATTCATTTGAAGTGTAGACGAGGAATACATAACACTTCGCAAATCATATTGTATCTTACCATGAAACATAGAAATAAGATGCGATATCGCGTTTTAAGAGTCATAAGAACTCTATTGCTACGATACGTAGACATCTGCAAACGCTATTTCCTTGCAAGGAAGTGTCGCATTTACATTCATTTGAATCGTAGACGAGGAATGCATAACACTTCGCAATGAATATTATATCTTATCATGAAACATAAATATGAGATGCAATATCTCGTTTTAAGAAGCATTTGAACTCTATTGCTTCGATACGTAGACATCTGCAAACGCTATTTCCTTGCAAGGAAGTGTCGCATTTACATTCATTTGATGTGTAGACGAGGAATACATAACACTTCGCAAATCATATTATACCTTACCATGAAACATTGAAATGAGATGCGATATCGCGTTTTAAGAAGCATTAAAACACTACTGCTACGATACGTAGACATCTGCAAACGCTATATCCTTGCAAAGAAGTGTCGCATTTACATTCATTAGAAGTGTAGACGAGGAATACATAACACTCCGCAAATCATATTATATCTTACCACGAAACATAGAAATGAGATGCGACATCAAGTTCTAAGATGCATTAGATCAATACTGCTACGATAGGTAGACATTTGCAAACGCTATTTCCTTGCAAGGAAGTGTCGCATTTACATTCATTTGAAGTGTAGCCGAGGAATACATAACACTTCGCAAATCGTATTATATCTTACCATGAAACATAGAAATGAGATGCGATATCGCGTTTTAAGAAGCATTAGAACTCTATTGCTACGATCCGTAGACATCTGCAAACGCTATTTCCTTGCAAGGAAGTGTCGCATTTACATTCATTTGAAGTGTAGACGAGGAATACATAACACTCCGCAAATCATATTATATCTTACCATGAAACATAGAAATGTGATGCGATATCGCGTTTTAAGGATCATAAGAACTCTATTGCTAAGATACGTAGACATCTGCAAACGCTAGTTCCTTGCAAGGAAGTGTCGCATTTACATTCATTTGAATCGTAGACGAGGAATGCATAACACTTCGCAATGAATATTATATCTTATCATGAATCATAGATATGTGATGCAATATCTCGATTTAAGAAGCATTTGAACTCTATTGCTTCGATACGTAGACATCTGCAAACGCTATTTCCCAGCGAGGAAGTGTCGCATTCACATTGATTTGAAGTGTAGACGAGGAATACATAACACTTCGCAAATCATATTGTATATGACCATGAAACATAGAAATGAGATGCGATATCGCGTTTTAAGAATCATAAGAACTCTATTGCTACGATACGTAGACATCTGCAATCGCTATTTCCTTGCAAAGAAGTGTCGCATTTACATTCATTTGAAGTTTAGCCGAGGAATACATAACACTTCGCAAATCGGATTATATCTTACCATGAAACATAGAAATGAGATGCGATATCGCGTTTTGAGAAGCATTTGAACTCTATTGCTCCGATACGTAGACATCTGCAAACGCTATTTCCTAGCGAGGAAGTGTCGCATTCACATTCATTTGAAGTGTAGACGAGGAATACATAACACTTCGCAAATCATATTGTATCTTACCATGAAACATAGAAATGAGATGCGATATCGCGTTCTAAGAAGCATTAGAACTCTATTGCTACGATACGTAGACATCTGCAAACGCTATTTCCTTGCAAGGAAGTGTCGCATTTACATTCATTTGAAGTGTAGACGACGGATACATAACAGTTCGCAAATCATATTATACCTTACCATGAAGCATAGAAATGAGATGCGATATCGCGTTTTAAGAATCATAAGAACTCTATTGCTACGATACGTAGACATCTGCAAACGCTATTTCCTTGCAAGAAAGTGTCGCATTTACATTCATTTGAAGTGTAGACGACGGATACATAACACTTCGCAAATCATATTATACTTTACCATGAAACATAGAAATGAGATGCGATATCGCTTTTTAAGAATCATAAGAACTCTATTGCTACGATACGTAGACATCTGCAAACGCTATTTCCTTGCAAGGAAGTGTCTCATTTACATTCATTTGATGTGTAGACGAAGAATACATAACACTTCGCAAATCATATTATATCTTACCATGAAACATAGAAATGAGATGCGATATCGGGTTTTAAGAATCATAAGAACTCTACTGCTACGATACGTAGACATCTGCAATCGCTATTTCCTTGCAAAGAAGTGTCGCATTTACATTCATTTGAAGTGTAGCCGAGGAATACATAACACTTCGCAAATCGTATTATATCTTACCATGAAACATAGAAATGAGATGCGATATCGCGTTTTAAGAAGCATTAGAACTCTACTGCTACGATACGTAGACATCTGCAATCGCTATTTCCTTGCAAAGAAGTGTCGCATTTACATTCATTTGAAGTGTAGCCGAGGAATACATAACACTTCGCAAATCGTATTACATCTTACCATGAAACATAGAAATGAGATGCTATATCGCGTTTTAAGAAGCATTAGAACTCTATTGCTACGATCCGTAGACATCTGCAAACGGTATTTCCTTGCAAGGAAGTGTCGCATTTACATTCATTTGAATCGTAGACGAGGAATGCATAACACTTCGCAATGAATATTATATCTTACCATGAAGCATAGAAATGAGATGCGATATCACGTTTTAAGAATCATAAGAACTCTATTGCTACGATACGTAGACATCTGCAAACGCTATTTCCTTGCAAGGAAGTGTCGCATTTACATTCATTTGAATCGTAGACGAGGAATGCATAACACTTCGCAATGAATATTATATCTTATCATGAAACATAAATATGAGATGCAATATCTCGTTTTAAGAAGCATTTGAACTCTATTGCTTCGATACGTAGACATCTGCAAACGCTATTTCCTTGCAAGGAAGTGTCGCATTTACATCCATTTGAAGTGTAGACGAGGAATACATAACACTTCGCAAATCATATTATACCTTACCATGAAACATTGAAATGAGATGCGATATCGCGTTTTAAGAAGCATTAAAACTCTACTGCTACGATACGTAGACATCTGCAAACGCTATATCCTTGCAAAGAAGTGTCGCATTTACATTCATTAGAAGTGTAGACGAGGAATACATAACAGTTCGCAAATCATATTATACCTTACCATGAAGCATAGAAATGAGATGCGATATCGCGTTTTAAGAATCATAAGAACTCTATTGCTACGATACGTAGACATCTGCAAACGCTATTTCCTTGCAAGAAAGTGTCGCATTTACATTCATTTGAAGTGTAGACGACGGATACATAACACTTCGCAAATCATATTATACTTTACCATGAAACATAGAAATGAGATGCGATATCGCTTTTTAAGAATCATAAGAACTCTATTGCTACGATACGTAGACATCTGCAAACGCTTTTTCCTTGCAAGGAAGTGTCGCATTTACATTCATTTGATGTGTAGACGAGGAATACATAACACTTCGCAAATCATATTATATCTTACCATGAAACATAGAAATGAGGTGCGATATCGCGTTTTAAGAAGCATTAGAACTCAACTGCTACGATACGTAGACATCTGCAAACGCTATTTCCTTGCAAGGAAGTGTCGCATTTACATTCATTTGAATCGTAGACGAGGAATGCATAACACTTCGCAATGAATATTATATCTTATCATGAATCATAGATATGTGATGCAATATCTCGTTTTAAGAAGCATTTGAACTCTATTGCTTCGATACGTAGACATCTGCAAACGCTATTTCCCAGCGAGGAAGTGTCGCATTCACATTGATTTGAAGTGTAGACGAGGAATACATAACACTTCGCAAATCATATTGTATATTACCATGAAACATAGAAATGAGATGCGATATCGCGTTTTAAGAATCATAAGAACTCTATTGCTACGATACGTAGACATCTGCAATCGCTATTTCCTTGCAAAGAAGTGTCGCATTTACATTCATTTGAAGTGTAGCCGAGGAATACATAACACTTCGCAAATCGGATTATATCTTACCATGAAACATAGAAATGAGATGCGATATCGCGTTTTGAGAAGCATTTGAACTCTATTGCTCCGATACGTAGACATCTGCAAACGCTATTTCCTAGCGAGGAAGTGTCGCATTCACATTCATTTGAAGTGTAGACGAGGAATACATAACACTTCGCAAATCATATTGTATCTTACCATGAAACATAGAAATGAGATGCGATATCGCGTTTTAAGAGTCATAAGAACTCTATTGCTACGATACGTAGACATCTGCAAACGCTATTTCCTTGCAAGGAAGTGTCGCATTTACATTCATTTGAATCGTAGACGAGGAATGCATAACACTTCGCAATGAATATTATATCTTATCATGAAACATAAATATGAGATGCAATATCTCGTTTTAAGAAGCATTTGAACTCTATTGCTTCGATACGTAGACATCTGCAAACGCTATTTCCTTGCAAGGAAGTGTCGCATTTACATTCATTTGATGTGTAGACGAGGAATACATAACACTTCGCAAATCATATTATACCTTACCATGAAACATTGAAATGAGATGCGATATCGCGTTTTAAGAAGCATTAAAACTCTACTGCTACGATACGTAGACATCTGCAAACGCTATATCCTTGCAAAGAAGTGTCGCATTTACATTCATTAGAAGTGTAGACGAGGAATACATAACACTCCGCAAATCATATTATATCTTACCACGAAACATAGAAATAAGATGCGACATCGCGTTCTAAGATGCATTAGATCAATACTGCTACGATAGGTAGACATTTGCAAACGCTATTTCCTTGCAAGGAAGTGTCGCATTTACATTCATTTGAAGTGTAGCCGAGGAATACATAACACTTCGCAAATCGTATTATATCTTACCATGAAACATAGAAATGAGATGCGATATCGCGTTTTAAGAAGCATTAGAACTCTATTGCTACGATCCGTAGACATCTGCAAACGCTATTTCCTTGCAAGGAAGTGTCGCATTTACATTCATTTGAAGTGTAGACGAGGAATACATAACACTCCGCAAATCATATTATATCTTACCATGAAACATAGAAATGTGATGCGATATCGCGTTTTAAGAATCATAAGAACTCTATTGCTAAGATACGTAGACATCTGCAAACGCTAGTTCCTTGCGAGAAAGTGTCCCATTTACATTCATTTGAAGTGTAGACGACGGATACATAGCACTTCGCAAATCATATTATACCTTACCATGAAACATAGAAATGAGATGCGATATCGCGTTTTAAGAATCATAAGAACTCTATTGCTACGATACGTAGACATCTGCAAACGCTATTTCGTTGCAAGGAAGTGTCGCATTTACATTCATTTGATGTGTAGACGAGGAATACATAACACTTCGCAAATCATATTATATCTTACCATGAAACATAGAAATGAGGTGCGATATCGCGTTTTAAGAAGCATTAGAACTCAACTGCTACGATACGTAGACATCTGCAAACGCTATTTCCTTGCAAGGAAGTGTCGCATTTACATTCATTTGAATCGTAGACGAGGAATGCATAACACTTCGCAATGAATATTATATCTTATCATGAATCATAGATATGTGATGCAATATCTCGATTTAAGAAGCATTTGAACTCTATTGCTTCGATACGTAGACATCTGCAAACGCTATTTCCCAGCGAGGAAGTGTCGCATTCACATTGATTTGAAGTGTAGTCGAGGAATACATAACACTTCGCAAATCATATTGTATATTACCATGAAACATAGAAATGAGATGCGATATCGCGTTTTAAGAATCATAAGAACTCTATTGCTACGATACGTAGACATCTGCAATCGCTATTTCCTTGCAAAGAAGTGTCGCATTTACATTCATTTGAAGTTTAGCCGAGGAATACATAACACTTCGCAAATCGGATTATATCTTACCATGAAACATAGAAATGAGATGCGATATCGCGTTTTGAGAAGCATTTGAACTCTATTGCTCCGATACGTAGACATCTGCAAACGCTATTTCCTAGCGAGGAAGTGTCGCATTCACATTCATTTGAAGTGTAGACGAGGAATACATAACACTTCGCAAATCATATTGTATCTTACCTTGAAACATAGAAATGAGATGCGATATCGCGTTCTAAGAAGCATTAGAACACTACTGCTACGATAGGTAGACATTTGCAAACGCTATTTCCTTGCAAGGAAGTGTCGCATTTACATTCATTTGAAGTGTAGACGAGGAATACATAACACTCCGCAAATCATATTATATCTTACCATGAAACATAGAAATGAGATGCGGTATCGCGTTTTAAGAAGCATTAGAACTCTACTGCTACGATACGTAGACATCTGCAATCGCTATTTCCTTGCAAAGAAGTGTCGCATTTACATTCATTTGAAGTGTAGCCGAGGAATACATAACACTTCGCAAATCGTATTATATCTTACCATGAAACATAGAAATGAGATGCTATATCGCGTTTTAAGAAGCATTAGAACTCTATTGCTACGATCCGTAGACATCTGCAAACGGTATTTCCTTGCAAGGAAGTGTCGCATTTACATTCGTTTGAATCGTAGACGAGGAATGCATAACACTTCGCAATGAATATTATATCTTATCATGAATCATAGATATGTGATGCAATATCTCGTTTTAAGAAGCATTTGAACTCTATTGCTTCGATACGTAGACATCTGCAAACGCTATTTCCTAGCGAGGAAGTGTCGCATTCACATTCATTTGAAGTGTAGACGAGGAATACATAACACTTCGCAAATCATATTGTATCTTACCATGAAACATAGAAATGAGATGCGATATCGCGTTTTAAGGATCATAAGAACTCTATTGCTACGATACGTAGACATCTGCAATCGCTATTTCCTTGCAAAGAAGTGTCCCATTTACATTCATTTGAAGCGTAGCCGAGGAATACATAACACTTCGCAAATCGGATTATATCTTACCATGAAACATAGAAATGAGATGCGATATCGCGTTTTGAGAAGCATTTGAACTCTATTGTTTCGATACGTAGACATCTGCTAACGCTATTTCCTAGCGAGGAAGTGTCGCATTCACATTCATTTGAAGTGTAGACGAGGAATACATAACACTTCGCGAATCATATTGTATCTTACCATGAAACATAGAAATGAGATGCGATATCGCGTTCTAAGAAGCATTAGAACACTACTGCTACGATAGGCAGACATTTGCAAACGCTATTTCCTTGCAAGGAAGTGTTGCATTTACATTCATTTGAAGTGTAGACGAGGAATACATAACACTCCGCAAATCAGATTATATCTTACCATGAAACATAGAAATGAGATGCGATATCGCTTTTTAAGAAGCATTAGAACTCTACTGCTACGATACGTAGACATCTGCAATCGCTATTTCCTTGCAAAGAAGTGTCGCATTTACATTCATTTGAAGTGTAGCCGAGGAATACATAACACTTCGCAAATCGTGTTATATCTTACCATGAAACATAGAAATGAGGTGCGATATCGCGTTTTAAGAAGCATTAGAACTCAACTGCTACGATACGTAGACATCTGCAAACGCTATTTCCTTGCAAGGAAGTGTTGCATTTACATTCATTTGAATCGTAGGCGAAGAATGCATAACAATTCGCAATGAATATTATATCTTGTCATGAAACATAGATATGAGATGCAATATCTCGTTTTAAGAAGCATTTGAACTCCATTGCTTCGATACGTAGACATCTGCAAACGCTATTTCCTAGCGAGGAAGTGTCGCATTCACATTCATTTGAAGTGTAGACGAGAAATACATAACACTTCGCAAATCATATTATATCTTACCATGAAACATAGAAATGAGATGCGATATCGCGTTTTAAGAAGCATTAGAACTCTATTGCTACGATACGTAGACATCTGCAAACGATATTTCCTTGCAAGGAAATGTCGCATTTACATTCATTTGAATCGTAGACGAGGAATGCATAACACTTCGCAAACCATATTATATCTTACCATGAAACATAGAAATGAGATCCGATATCGCGTTTTAAGAATCATAAGAACTCTATTGCTACGATACGTAGACATCTGCAAACGCTATTTCCTTGCAAGGAAGTGTCGCATTTACATTCATTTGAAGTGTAGACGAGGAATACATAACACTTCGCAACTCATATTATACCTTACCATGAAACATAGAAATGAGATGCGATATCGCGTTTTAAGAATCATAAGAACTCTATTGCAACGATACGTAGTCATCTGCAAACGCTATTTCCTTGGAAAGAAGTGTCGCATTTATATTCATTTGAAGTGTAGACGAGGAATACATAACACTTCGCAAATCAAATTATATCTTACCATGAAACATAGAAATGACATGCGATATCGCGCTTTAAGAAGCATCAGAAAGCCATTGCTACGATACGTAGACATCTGCAAACGCTATTTCCTTGCAAAGAAGTGTCGCATTTACATTCGTTTGAATCGTAGACGAGGAATGCATAACACTTCGCAATGAATATTATATCTTATCATGAAACATATATATGTGATGCAATATCTCGTTTTAAGAAGCATTTGAACTCTATTGCTACGATACGTAGACATCTGCAATCGCTATTTCCTTGCAAAGAAGTGTCGCATTTAAATTCATTTGAAGTGTAGCCGAGGAATACATAACACTTCGCAAATCGGATTATATCTTACCATGAAACATAGAAATGAGATGCGATATCGCGTTTTGAGAAGCATTTGAACTCTATTGCTTCGATACGTAGACATCTGCAAACGCTATTTCCTAGCGAGGAAGTGTCGCATTCACATTCATTTGAAGTGTAGACGAGGAATACATAACACTTCGCAAATCATATTGTATCTTACCATGAAACATAGAAATGAGATGCGATATCGCGTTCTAAGAAGCATTAGAACACTACTGCTACGATAGGTAGACATTTGCAAACGCTATTTCCTTGCAAGGAAGTGTCGCATTTACATTCGTTTGAAGTGTAGACGTGGAATACATAACACTCCGCAAATCATATTATATCTTACCATGAAACATAGAAATGAGATGCGATATCGCGTTTTAAGAAGCATTAGAACTCTACTGCTACGATACGCAGACATCTGCAAACGCTATTTCCTAGCGAGGAAGTGTCACATTCACATTCATTTGAAGTGTAGACGAGGAATACATAACACTTCGCAAATCATATTATATCTTACCATGAAACATAGAAATGAGATGCGATATCGCGTTTTAAGAAGCATTAGAACTCTATTGCTACGATACGTAGACATCTGCAAACGATATTTCCTTGCAAGGAAATGTCGCATTTACATTCATTTGAATCGTAGACGAGGAATGCATAACACTTCGCAAATCATATTATATCTTACCATGAAACATAGAAATGAGATCCGATATCGCGTTTTAAGAATCACAAGAACTCTATTGCAACGATACGTAGTCATCTGCAAACGCTATTTCCTTGCACAGAAGTGTCGCATTTACATTCATTTGAAGTGTAGACGAGGAATACATAACACTTCGCAAATCATATTATATCTTACCATGAAACATAGAAATGACATGCGATATCGCGTTTTAAGAAGCATCAGAAAGCCATTGCTACGATACGTAGACATCTGCAAACGCTATTTCCTTGCAAGAAAGTGTCGCATTTACATTCATTTGAAGTGTAGACGAGGAATACATAACACTTCGCAACTCATATTATACCTTACCATGAAACATAGAAATGAGATGCGATATCGCGTTTTAAGAATCATAAGAACTCTATTGCAACGATACGTAGGCATCTGCTAACGCTATTTCCTTGCAAAGAAGTGTCGCATTTACATTCATTTGAAGTGTAGACGAGGAATACATAACACTTCGCAAATCAAATTATATCTTACCATGAAACATAGAAATGACATGCGATATCGCGTTTTGAGAAGCATTTGAACTCTATTGCTTCGATACGTAGACATCTGCAAACGCTATTTCCTAGCGAGGAAGTGTCGCATTTACATTCGTTTGAATCGTAGACGAGGAATGCATAACACTTCGCAATGAATATTATATCTTATCATGAAACATAGATATGTGATGCAATATCTCGTTTTAAGAAGCATTTGAACTCTATTGCTACGATACGTAGACATCTGCAATCGCTATTTCCTTGCAAAGAAGTGTCGCATTCACATTCGTTTGAAGTGTAGACGAGGAATACATAACACTTCGCAAATCATATTGTATCTTACCATGAAACATAGAAATGAGATGCGATATCGCGTTCTAAGAAGCATTAGAACACTACTGCTACGATAGGTAGACATTTGCAAACGCTATTTCCTTGCAAGGAAGTGTCGCATTTACATTCATTTGAAGTGTAGACGAGGAATACATAACACTCCGCAATTCATATTGTATCTTACCATGAAACATAGAAATGAGATGCGATATCGCGTTTTAAGAAGCATTAGAACTCTATTGCTACGATACGTAGACATCTGCAAACGATATTTCCTTGCAAGGAAATGTCGCATTTACATTCATTTGAATCGTAGACGAGGAATGCATAACACTTCGCAAATCAGATTATATCTTACCATGAAACATAGAAATGAGATCCGATATCGCGTTTTAAGAATCATAAGAACTCTATTGCAACGATACGTAGTCATCTGCAAACGCTATTTCCTTGCACAGAAGTGTCGCATTTACATTCATTTGAAGTGTAGACGAGGAATACATAACACTTCGCAAATCATATTATA
This sequence comes from Xylocopa sonorina, assembly GCF_050948175.1. Taxonomy (NCBI): domain Eukaryota; kingdom Metazoa; phylum Arthropoda; class Insecta; order Hymenoptera; family Apidae; genus Xylocopa; species Xylocopa sonorina. The sequence goes on from NW_027490306.1 coordinate 501,709, forward strand.
TCTTACCATGAAACATAGAAATGACATGCGATATCGCGTTTTAAGAAGCATCAGAAAGCCATTGCTACGATACGTAGACATCTGCAAACGCTATTTCCTTGCAAGAAAGTGTCGCATTTACATTCATTTGAAGTGTAGACGAGGAATACATAACATTTCGCAACTCATATTATACCTTACCATGAAACATAGAAATGAGATGCGATATCGCGTTTTAGGAAGCATTAGAACTCTATTGCTTCTATACGTAGACATCTGCAAACGCTATTTCCTAGCGAGGAAGTGTGGCATTCACATTCATTTGAAGTGTAGACGACGGATACATAACACTTCCCAAATCATATTATACCTTACCATGAAACATAGAAATGAGATGCGATATCGCGTTTTAAGAATCATAAGAACTCTATTGCTACGATACGTAGACATCTACAAACGCTATTTCCTTGCAAGGAAGTGTCGCATTTACATTCATTTGAAGTGTAGACGAGGAATACATAACAGTTCGCAAATCATATTATATCTTACCATGAAACATAGAAATGAGATGCCACATCGCGTTCTAAGAAGCATTAGAACACTACTGCTACGATAGGTAGACATTTGCAAACGCTATTTCCTTGCAAGGAAGTGTCGCATTTACATTCATTTGAAGTGTAGGCGAGGAGTACATAACACTTCGCAACTCATATTATACCTTACCATGAAACATAGAAATGAGATGCGATATCGCGTTTTAAGTATCATAAGAACTCTATTGCAACGATACGTAGTCATCTGCAAACGCTATTTTCTTGCAAAGAAGTGTCGCATTTACATTCATTTGAAGTGTAGACGAGGAATACATAACACTTCGCAAATCAAATTATATCTTACCATGAAACATAGAAATGACATGCGATATCGCGTTTTAAGAAGCATCAGAAAGCCATTGCTACGATACGTAGACATCTGCAAACGCTATTTCCTTGCAAAGAAGTGTCGCATTTACATTCGTTTGAATCGTAGACGAGGAATGCATAACACTTCGCAATGAATATTATATCTTATCATGAAACATAGATATGTGATGCAATATCTCGTTTTAAGAAGCATTTGAACTCTATTGCTACGATACGTAGACATCTGCAATCGCTATTTCCTTGCAAAGAAGTGTCGCATTTACATTCATTTGAATCGTAGACGAGGAATGCATAACACTTCGCAAATCAGATTATATCTTACCATGAAACATAGAAATGAGATCCGATATCGCGTTTTAAGAATCATAAGAACTCTATTGCTACGATACGTAGACATCTGCAAACGCTTTTTCCTTGCAAGGAAGTGTCGCATTTACATTCATTTGAAGTGTAGACGAGGAATACATAACACTCCGCAAATCATATTATATCTTACCATGAAACATAGAAATGTGATGCGATATCGCGTTTTAAGAATCATAAGAACTCTATTGCTAAGATACGTAGACATCTGCAAACGCTAGTTCCTTGCGAGAAAGTGTCCCATTTACATTCATTTGAAGTGTAGAGGATGGATACATAACACTTCGCAAATCATATTATACCTTACCATGAAACATAGAAATGAGATGCGATATCGCGTTTTAAGAATCATAAGAACTCTATTGCTACGATACGTAGACATCTGCAAACGCTTTTTCCTTGCAAGGAAGTGTCGCATTTACATTCATTTGATGTGTAGACGAGGAATACATAACACTTCGCAAATCATATTATATCTTACCATGAAACATAGAAATGAGGTGCGATATCGCGTTTTAAGAAGCATTAGAACTCAACTGCTACGATACGTAGACATCTGCAAACGCTATTTCCTTGCAAGGAAGTGTCGCATTTACATTCATTTGAATCGTAGACGAGGAATGCATAACACTTCGCAATGAATATTATATCCTATCATGAATCATAGATATGTGATGCAATATCTCGTTTTAAGAAGCATTTGAACTCTATTGCTTCGATACGTAGACATCTGCAAACGCTATTTCCCAGCGAGGAAGTGTCGCATTCACATTGATTTGAAGTGTGGACGAGGAATACATAACACTTCGCAAATCATATTGTATATTACCATGAAACATAGAAATGAGATGCGATATCGCGTTTTAAGAATCATAAGAACTCTATTGCTACGATACGTAGACATCTGCAATCGCTATTTCCTTGCAAAGAAGTGTCGCATTTACATTCATTTGAAGTGTAGCCGAGGAATACATAACACTTCGCAAATCGGATTATATCTTACCATGAAACATAGAAATGAGATGCGATATCGCGTTTTGAGAAGCATTTGAACTCTATTGCTCCGATACGTAGACATCTGCAAACGCTATTTCCTAGCGAGGAAGTGTCGCATTCACATTCATTTGAAGTGTAGACGAGGAATACATAACACTTCGCAAAGAATATTATATCTTATCATGAAACATAAATATGAGATGCAATATCTCGTTCTAAGAAGCATTTGAACTCTATTGCTTCGATACGTAGACATCTGCAAACGCTATTTCCTAGCGAGGAAGTGTCGCATTCACATTCATTTGAAGTGTAGACGAGGAATACATACCACTTCGCAAATCATATTGTATCTTACCATGAAACATAGAAATGAGATGCGATATAGCGTTTTAAGAAGCATTAGAACTCTACTGCTACGATGCGCAGACATCTGCAAACGCTATTTCCTAGCGAGGAAGTGTCACATTCACATTCATTTGAAGTGTAGACGAGAAATACATAACACTTCGCAAATCATATTATATCTTACCATGGAACATAGAAATGAGATGCCACATCGCGTTCTAAGAAGCATTAGAACACTACTGCTACGATAGGTAGACATTTGCAAACGCTATTTCCTTGCAAGGAAGTGTCACATTTACATTCATTTGAAGTGTAGACGAGGAGTACATAACACTTCGCAACTCATATTATACCTTACCATGAAACATAGAAATGAGATGCGATATCGCGTTTTAAGAATCATAAGAACTCTATTGCAACGATACGTAGTCATCTGCAAACGCTATTTCCTTGCAAAGAAGAGTCGCATTTACATTCATTTCAAGTGTAGACGAGGAATACATAACACTTCGCAAATCAAATTATATCTTACCATGAAACATAGAAATGACATGCGATATCGCGTTTTAAGAAGCATCAGAAAGCAATTGCTACGATACGTAGACATTTGCAAACGCTATTTCCTTGCAAGGAAGTGTCGCATTTACATTCATTTGAAGTGTAGACGAGGAGTACATAACACTTCGCAACTCATATTATACCTTACCATGAAACATAGAAATGAGATGCGATATCGCGTTTTAAGAATCATAAGAACACTATTGCTACGATACGTAGACATCTGCAAACGCTATATCCTTGCAAGGAAGTGTCGCATTTACATTCATTAGAAGTGTAGACAAGGAATACATAACACTCCGCAAATCATATTATATCTTACCATGAAACATAGAAATGAGATACGATATCGCGTTTTAAGAATCATAAGAACTCTATTGCTACGATACGTAGACATCTGCAAACGCTATTTCCTTGCAAAGAAGTGTCGCATTTACATTCATTTGAAGTGTAGACGAGGAATACATAACACTTCGCAAATCATATTATATCTTACCATGAAACGTAGAAATGAGATGCAATATCGCGTTTTAAGAATCATAAGAACTCTATTGGTTCGATACGTAGACATCTGCAAACGCTATTTCCTTGCAAAGAAGTGTCGCATTTACATTCATTTGAAGTGTAGACGAGGAATACATAACACTTCGCAAATCATAATATATCTTACCATGAAACATAGAAATGACATGCGATATCGCGTTTTAAGAAGCATCAGAAAGCCATTGCTACGATACGTAGACATCTGCAAAAGCTATTTCCTTGCAAGGAAGTGTCGCATTTACATTCATTTGGTGTGTAGACGAGGAATACATAACACTTCGCAAATCATATTATATCTTACCATGAAACATAGAAATGAGATGCGATATCGCGTTTTAAGAGTCATTAGAACTCAACTGCTACGATACGTAGACATCTGCAAACGCTATTTCCTAGCGTGGAAGTGTCGCATTCACATTCATTTGAAGTGTGGACGAGGAATACATGACAATTCGCAAATCATATTATATCTTACCATGAAACATAGAAATGAGATGCGATATCGCGTTTTAAGAAGCATCAGAAATCCATTGCTACGATACGTAGACATCTGCAAACGCTATTTCCTTGCAAGGAAGTGTCGCATTTACATTCATTTGAATCGTAGACGAGGAATGCATAACACTTCGCAATGAATAGTATATCTTATCATGAAACATAGATATAAGATGCAATATCTCGTTTTAAGAAGCATTTGAACTCTATTGCTTCGATACGTAGACATCTGCAAACGCTATTTCCTTGCAAGGAAGTGTCGCATTTACATTCATTTGAAGTGTAGACGAGGAATACATAACACTCCGCAAATCATATTATATCTTACCATGAAACATAGAAATGAGATGCAATATCTCGTTTTAAGAAGCATTTGAACTCTATTGCTTCGATACGTAGACATCTGCAAACGCTATTTCCTTGCAAGGAAGTGTCGCATTTACATTCATTTGAATCGTAGACGAGGAATGCATAACACTTCGCAATGAATATTATATCTTATCATGAAACATAGAAATGAGATGCGATATCGCGTTTTACGAAGCATTAGAACACTATTGCTACGATACCTAGACATCTACAGACGCTATCTCCTAGCAAGGAAGTGCCGCATTTACATTCATTTGAAGTGTAAACGAGGAATACATAACACTTCGCATATCATATTATATCTTACCATGGAACATAGAAATGAAATGCGGTATCGCGTTTTAAGAAGCATTAGAAATCTATTGCTACGGTACCTAGACATCCGCAGACGCTATTTGCTAGCAAGGAAGTGTCGCATTTACATTCATTTGAAGTGTAGACGAGGAATACATGTCACTTCGCAAATCATATTATATCTTACCATGATACATAGAAATATAAATGCGATCTCGCGTTTTAAGAAGCATTAGAAATCTATTGCCACGATACGTAGACATCTGCAAACGCTATTTCCTAGCGAGAAAGTGTCGCAATCAAATTCATTTGAAGTGTAGACTAGGAATACATAACACTTCGCAAATCATATTATATCTTACCATGAAACATAGAAATGAGATGCGATATCGCGTTCTAAGAAGCATTAGGACACTACTGCTACGATAGGTAGACATTTGCAAATGCTATTTCCTTGCAAGGAAGGGTCGCATTCACATTCATTTGATGTGTAGACGATGAATACATAACACTTCGCAAATTATATTATATCTTACCATGAAACATAGAAATGAGATGCGATATCGCGCTCTAAGAAGCATTAGATCACTACTGCTACGATAGGTAGACATTTGCAAACGCTATTTTCTTGCAAAGAAGTGTCGCATTTACATTCATTTGAAGTGTAGACGAGGAATACATAACACTTCGCAAATCATATTATATCTTACCATAAAACATAGAAATGAAATGCGATATCGCGTTTTAAGAAGCATTAGAACTCTATTGCTTCGATACGTAGACATCTGCAAACGCTATTTCCTTGCAAGGAAGTGTCGCATTTACATTCATTTGAAGTGTAGACGAGGAATACATAACACTTCGCAAATCATATTATATCTTACCATGAAACATAGAAATGAGATGCGATATCGCGTTTTAAGAATCATAAGAACACTATTGCTACGATACGTAGACAATTGCAAACGCTATTTCCTTGCAAGGGAGTGTCGCATTTACATTCATTTGAAGTGTAGACGAGGAATACATAACACTCCGCAAGTCATATTATATCTTACCATGAAACATAGAAATGGGATGCGATATCGCGTTTTAAGAATCATAAGAACTCTATTGCAACGATACGTAGACATCTGCAAACGCTATTTCCTTGCAAAGAAGTGTCGCATTTACATTCATTAGAAGTGTAGACGAGGAATACATAACACTCCGCAAATCATATTATATCTTACCATGAAACATAGAAATGAGATACGATATCGCGTTTTAAGAATCATAAGAACTCTATTGCTACGATACGTAGACATCTGCAAACGCTATTTCCTTGCAAGGAAGTGTCGCATTTACATTCATTTGAAGTGTAGACGAGGAATACATGACACTTCGCAAATCATATTATATCTTACCATGAAACGTAGAAATGAGATGCAATATAGCGTATTAAGAATCATAAGAACTCTATTGCTACGATACGTAGACGTCTGCAAACGCTATTTCCTTGCAAGGAAGTGTCGCATTTACATTCATTTGAAGTGCATACGAGGAATACATGATACTTCGCAAATAATATAATATCCTACCATGAAACATAGAGATGAGATGCGATATCGCGTTTTAAGAAGCATTTGAACTCTATTGCTTCGATACGTAGACATCTGCAAACGCTATATCCTTGCAAGGAAGTGTCGCATTTACATTCATTTGAAGTGTAGACGAGGAATACATGACACTTCGCAAATCATATTATATCTTACCATGAACCATGGACATGAGATGCGATATCGCGTTTTAAGGATCTTAAGAACTCTATTGCTACGATACGTAGACATCTGCAAACGCTATTTCTTTGCAAGGAAGTCTCGCATTTACATTCATTTGATGTGTAGACGAGGAATACATAACATTTCGCAAATCATATTATATCTTACCATGAAACATAGAAATGAGATGCGATATCGCGTTTTAAGAAGCATTAGAATTCAACTGCTACGATACGTAGACATCTGCAAACGCTACTTCCTGGCGAGGAAGTGTCGCATCCACATTCATTTGAAGTGTAGACGAGGAATACATAACACTTCGCAATGAATATTACATCTTATCATGAAACATAGATATGAGATGCAATATCTCGTTTTAAGAAGCATTTGAACTCTATTGCTTCGATACGTAGACATCTGCAAACGCTATTTCCTAGCGAGGAAGTGTCGCATTCACATTCATTTGAAGTGCAGACGAGGAATACATAACACTTCGCAAATCGTATTATATCTTACCATGAAACATAGAAATGAGGTGCGATATCGCGTTTTAAGAAGCATTAGAACTCTATTGCTACGATCCGTAGACATCTGCAATCGCTATTTCCTTGCAAGGAAGTGTCGCATTTACATTCATTTGAATCGTAGACGAGGAATGCATAACACTTCGCAATGAATATTATATCTTATCATGAAACATAGATATGAGATGCAATATCTCGTTTTAAGAAGCATTTGAACTCTATTGCTTCGATACGTAGACATCTGCAAACGCTATTTCCTTGCTACGAAGTGTCGCATTTACATTCATTTGAAGTGTAAACGAGGAATACATAACACTCCGCAAATCATATTATATCTTACCATGAAACATAGAAATGACAAGCGATATCGCGTTTTAAGAAGCATCAGAAATCCATTGCTACGATACGTAGACATCTGCAAACGCTATTTCCTTGCAAGAAAGTGTCGCATTTACATTCATTTGAAGTGTAGACGACGGATACATAACACTTCGCAAATCATATTATATCTTACCATGAAACATAGAAATGAGATGCGACATCGCGTTCTAAGAAGTATTAGAACACTACTGCTACGATAGGTAGACATTTGCAAACGCTATTTCCTTGCAAGGAAGTGTCGCATTTACATTCATTTGAAGTGTAGACGAGGAGTACATAACACTCCGCAAATCGTATTATATCTTACCATGAAACATAGAAATGAGATGCGATATCGCGTTTTAAGAATCATAAGAACTCTATTGCTGCGATACGTAGACATCTGCAAGCGCTATTTCCTTGCAAGGAAGTGTCGCATTTACATTCATTTGAAGTGTAGACGAGGAATACATGACACTTCGCAAATCATATTATATCTTACCATGAAACGTAGAAATGAGATGCAATATAGCGTATTAAGAATCATAAGAACTCTATTGCTACGATACGTAGACGTCTGCAAACGCTATTTCCTTGCAAGGAAGTGTCGCATTTACATTCATTTGAAGTGCATACGAGGAATACATGATACTTCGCAAATAATATAATATCCTACCATGAAACATAGAGATGAGATGCGATATCGCGTTTTAAGAAGCATTTGAACTCTATTGCTTCGATACGTAGACATCTGCAAACGCTATATCCTTGCAAGGAAGTGTCGCATTTACATTCATTTGAAGTGTAGACGAGGAATACATGACACTTCGCAAATCATATTATATCTTACCATGAACCATGGACATGAGATGCGATATCGCGTTTTAAGGATCTTAAGAACTCTATTGCTACGATACGTAGACATCTGCAAACGCTATTTCTTTGCAAGGAAGTCTCGCATTTACATTCATTTGATGTGTAGACGAGGAATACATAACATTTCGCAAATCATATTATATCTTACCATGAAACATAGAAATGAGATGCGATATCGCGTTTTAAGAAGCATTAGAATTCAACTGCTACGATACGTAGACATCTGCAAACGCTACTTCCTGGCGAGGAAGTGTCGCATCCACATTCATTTGAAGTGTAGACGAGGAATACATAACACTTCGCAATGAATATTACATCTTATCATGAAACATAGATATGAGATGCAATATCTCGTTTTAAGAAGCATTTGAACTCTATTGCTTCGATACGTAGACATCTGCAAACGCTATTTCCTAGCGAGGAAGTGTCGCATTCACATTCATTTGAAGTGCAGACGAGGAATACATAACACTTCGCAAATCGTATTATATCTTACCATGAAACATAGAAATGAGGTGCGATATCGCGTTTTAAGAAGCATTAGAACTCTATTGCTACGATCCGTAGACATCTGCAATCGCTATTTCCTTGCAAGGAAGTGTCGCATTTACATTCATTTGAATCGTAGACGAGGAATGCATAACACTTCGCAATGAATATTATATCTTATCATGAAACATAGATATGAGATGCAATATCTCGTTTTAAGAAGCATTTGAACTCTATTGCTTCGATACGTAGACATCTGCAAACGCTATTTCCTTGCTACGAAGTGTCGCATTTACATTCATTTGAAGTGTAAACGAGGAATACATAACACTCCGCAAATCATATTATATCTTACCATGAAACATAGAAATGACAAGCGATATCGCGTTTTAAGAAGCATCAGAAATCCATTGCTACGATACGTAGACATCTGCAAACGCTATTTCCTTGCAAGAAAGTGTCGCATTTACATTCATTTGAAGTGTAGACGACGGATACATAACACTTCGCAAATCATATTATATCTTACCATGAAACATAGAAATGAGATGCGACATCGCGTTCTAAGAAGTATTAGAACACTACTGCTACGATAGGTAGACATTTGCAAACGCTATTTCCTTGCAAGGAAGTGTCGCATTTACATTCATTTGAAGTGTAGACGAGGAGTACATAACACTCCGCAAATCGTATTATATCTTACCATGAAACATAGAAATGAGATGCGATATCGCGTTTTAAGAATCATAAGAACTCTATTGCTGCGATACGTAGACATCTGCAAGCGCTATTTCCTTGCAAGGAAGTGTCGCATTTACATTCATTTGAAGTTTAGACGAGGAATACATGACACTTCGCAAATCATATTATATCTTACCATGAAACGTAGAAATGAGATGCAATATAGCGTTTTAAGAATCATAAGAACTCTATTGCTACGATACGTAGACGTCTGCAAACGCTATTTCCTTGCAAGGAAGTGTCGCATTTACATTCATTTGAAGTGTAGACGAGGAATACATGACACTTCGCAAATCATATTATATCTTACCATGAACCATAGACATGAGATGCGATATCGCGTTTTAAGGATCTTAAGAACTCTATTGCTACGATACGTAGACATCTGCAAACGCTATTTCCTTGCAAGGAAGTGTCGCATTTACATTCATTTGATGTGTAGACGAGGAATACATAACACTTCGCAAATCATATTATATCTTACCATGAAACATAGAAATGAGATGCGATATCGCGTTTTAAGAAACATTAGAACTCAACTGCTACGATACGTAGACATCTGCAAACGCTATTTCCTGGCGAGGAAGTGTCGCATCCACATTCATTTGAAGTGTAGACGAGGAATACATAACACTTCGCAATGAATATTACATCTTATCATGAAACATAGATATGAGCTGCAATATCTCGTTTTAAGAAGCATTTGAACTCTATTCCTTCGATACGTAGACATCTGCAAACGCTATTTCCTAGCGAGGAAGTGTCGCATTCACATTCATTTGAAGTGCAGACGAGGAATACATAACACTTCGCAAATCTTGTTACATCTTACCATGAAACATAGAAATGAGATGCGATATCGCGTTTTAAGAAGCATTAGAACTCTATTGCTTCTATACGTAGACATCTGCAAACGCTATTTCCTAGCGAGGAAGTGTGGCATTCACATTCATTTGAATCGTAGACGAGGAATGCATAACACTTCGCAATGAATATTATATCTTATCATGAAACATAGATATGAGATGCAATATCTCGTTTTAAGAAGCATTTGAACTCTATTGCTTCGATAAGTAGACATCTGCAAACGCTATTTCCTTGCAAGGAAGTGTCGCATTTACATTCATTTGAAGTGTAGACGAGGAATACATAACACTTCGCAAATCATATTATATCTTACCATGAAACATAGAAATGAGATGCGATATCGCGTTTTAAGAATCATAAGAACTCTATTGCAACGATACGTAGACATCTGCAAACGCTATTTCCTTGCAAAGAAGTGTCGCATTTACATTCATTTGAATCGTAGACGAGGAATGCATAACAGTTCGCAATGAATATTATATTTTATCATGAAACATAGATACGAGATGCAATATCTCGTTTTAAGAAGCATTTGAACTCTATTGCTTCGATACGTAGACATCTGCAAACGCTATTTCCTTGCTAGGAAGTGTCGCATTTACATTCATTTGAAGTGTAAACGAGGAATACATAACACTCCGCAAATCATATTATATCTTACCATGAAACATAGAAATGACAAGCGATATCGCGTTTTAAGAAGCATCAGAAATCCATTAGTACGATACGTAGACATCTGCAAACGCTATTTCCTTGCAAGAAGTTGTCGCATTTACATTCATTTGAAGTGTAGACGACGGATACATAACACTTCGCAAATCATATTATACCTTACCATGAAAAATAGAAATGAGATGCGATATCGCGTTTTAAGAATCATAAGAACCCTATTGCTACGACACGTAGACGAGTAAAGTGTAGACGAGGAATACATAACACTTCGCAAATCTTGTTACATCTTACCATGAAACATAGAAATGAGATGCGATATCGCGTTTTAAGAAGCATTAGAACTCCATTGCTACGAACCGTAGACATCTGCAAACGCAATTTCCTTGCAAGGAAGCGTCGCATTTACATTCATTTGAATCGTAGACGAGGAATGCATAACACTTCGCAATGAATATTATATCTTATCATGAAACATAGATATGAGATGCAATATCTCGTTTTAAGAAGCATTTGAACTCTATTGCTTCGATAAGTAGACATCTGCAAACGCTATTTCCTTGCAAGGAAGTGTCGCATTTACACTCATTTGAAGTGTAGACGAGGAATACATAACACTTCGCAAATCATATTATATCTTACCATGAAACATAGAAATGAGATGCGATATCGCGTTTTAAGAATCATAAGAACCCTATTGCAACGATACGTAGACATCTGCAAACGCTATTTCCTTGCAAAGAAGTGTCGCATTTACAATCATTTGAAGTGTAGACGAGGAATACATAACACTTCGCAAATCATATTATATCTTACCATGATACATAGAAATATAAATGCGATCTCGCGTTTTAAGAAGCATTAGAAATCTATTGCCACGATACGTAGACATCTGCAAACGCTATTTCCTAGCGAGAAAGTGTCGCAATCACATTCATTTGAAGTGTAGACTAGGAATACATAACACTTCGCAAATCATATTATATCTTACCATGAAACATAGAAATGAGATGCGATATCGCGTTCTAAGAAGCATTAGGACACTACTGCTACGATAGGTAGACATTTGCAAATGCTATTTCCTTGCAAGGAAGGGTCGCATTCACATTCATTTGATGTGTAGACGATGAATACATAACACTTCGCAAATCATATTATATCTTACCATGAAACGTAGAAATGAGATGCGATATCGCGCTCTAAGAAGCATTAGATCACTACTGCTACGATAGGTAGACATTTGCAAACGCTATTTTCTTGCAAAGAAGTGTCGCATTTACATTCATTTGAAGTGTAGACGAGGAATACATAACACTTCGCAAATCATATTATATCTTACCATAAAACATAGAAATGAAATGCGATATCGCGTTTTAAGAAGCATTAGAACTCTATTGCTTCGATACGTAGACATCTGCAAACGCTATTTCCTTGCAAGGAAGTGTCGCATTTACATTCATTTGAAGTGTAGACGAGGAATACATAACACTTCGCAAATCATATTATATCTTACCATGAAACATAGAAATGAGATGCGATATCGCGTTTTAAGAATCATAAGAACACTATTGCTACGATACGTAGACAATTGCAAACGCTATTTCCTTGCAAGGGAGTGTCGCATTTACATTCATTTGAAGTGTAGACGAGGAATACATAACACTCCGCAAGTCATATTATATCTTACCATGAAACATAGAAATGGGATGCGATATCGCGTTTTAAGAATCATAAGAACTCTATTGCAACGATACGTAGACATCTGCAAACGCTATTTCCTTGCAAAGAAGTGTCGCATTTACATTCATTAGAAGTGTAGACGAGGAATACATAACACTCCGCAAATCATATTATATCTTACCATGAAACATAGAAATGAGATACGATATCGCGTTTTAAGAATCATAAGAACTCTATTGCTACGATACGTAGACATCTGCAAACGCTATTTCCTTGCAAGGAAGTGTCGCATTTACATTCATTTGAAGTGTAGACGAGGAATACATGACACTTCTCAAATCATATTATATCTTACTATGAAACATAGAAATGACATGCGATATCGCGTTTTAAGAAGCATTAGAATTCAACTGCTACGATACGTAGACATCTGCAAACGCTACTTCCTGGCGAGGAAGTGTCGCATCCACATTCATTTGAAGTGTAGACGAGGAATACATAACACTTCGCAATGAATATTACATCTTATCATGAAACATAGATATGAGATGCAATATCTCGTTTTAAGAAGCATCTGAACCCTATTGCTTCGATACGTAGACATCTGCAAACGCTATTTCCTAGCGAGGAAGTGTCGCATTCACATTCATTTGAAGTGCAGACGAGGAATACATAACACTTCGCAAATCGTATTATATCTTACCATGAAACATAGAAATGAGGTGCGATATCGCGTTTTAAGAAGCATTAGAACTCTATTGCTACGATCCGTAGACATCTGCAATCGCTATTTCCTTGCAAGGAAGTGTCGCATTTACATTCATTTGAATCGTAGACGAGGAATGCATAACACTTCGCAATGAATATTATATCTTATCATGAAACATAGATATGAGATGCAATATCTCGTTTTAAGAAGCATTTGAACTCTATTGCTTCGATACGTAGACATCTGCAAACGCTATTTCCTTGCTACGAAGTGTCGCATTTACATTCATTTGAAGTGTAAACGAGGAATACATAACACTCCGCAAATCATATTATATCTTACCATGAAACATAGAAATGACAAGCGATATCGCGTTTTAAGAAGCATCAGAAATCCATTGCTACGATACGTAGACATCTGCAAACGCTATTTCCTTGCAAGAAAGTGTCGCATTTACATTCATTTGAAGTGTAGACGACGGATACATAACACTTCGCAAATCATATTATATCTTACCATGAAACATAGAAATGAGATGCGACATCGCTTTCTAAGAAGTATTAGAACACTACTGCTACGATAGGTAGACATTTGCAAACGCTATTTCCTTGCAAGGAAGTGTCGCATTTACATTCATTTGAAGTGTAGACGAGGAGTACATAACACTTCGCAAATCATATTATATCTTACCATGAAACATAGAAATGAGATGCGACATCGCGTTCTAAGAAGTATTAGAACACTACTGCTACGATAGGTAGACATCTGCAAACGCTATATCCTTGCAAGGAAGTGTCGCATTTACATTCATTAGAAGTGTAGACAAGGAATACATAACACTCCGCAAATCATATTATATCTTACCATGAAACATAGAAATGAGATACGATATCGCGTTTTAAGAATCATAAGAACTCTATTGCTTCGATACGTAGACATCTGCAAACGCTATTTCCTTGCAAGGAAGTGTCGCATTTACATTCATTTGAAGTGTAGACGAGGAATACATAACACTCCGCAAATCATATTATATCTTACCATGAAACATAGAAATGAGATGCAATATCTCGTTTTAAGAAGCATTTGAACTCTATTGCTTCGATACGTAGACATCTGCAAACGCTATTTCCTTGCAAGGAAGTGTCGCATTTACATTCATTTGAATCGTAGACGAGGAATGCATAACACTTCGCAATGAATATTATATCTTATCAGGAAACATAGAAATGAGATGCGATATCGCGTTTTACGAAGCATTAGAACACTATTGCTACGATACCTAGACATCTACAGACGCTATCTCCTAGCAAGGAAGTGCCGCATTTACATTCATTTGAAGTGTAAACGAGGAATACATAACACTTCGCATATCATATTATATCTTACCATGGAACATAGAAATGAAATGCGGTATCGCGTTTTAAGAAGCATTAGAAATCTATTGCTACGATACCTAGACATCCGCAGACGCTATTTGCTAGCAAGGAGGTGTCGCATTTACATTCATTTGAAGTGTAGACGAGGAATACATGTCACTTCGCAAATCATATTATATCTTACCATGATACATAGAAATATAAATGCGATCTCGCGTTTTAAGAAGCATTAGAAATCTATTGCCACGATACGTAGACATCTGCAAACGCTATTTCCTAGCGAGAAAGTGTCGCAATCACATTCATTTGAAGTGTAGACTAGGAATACATAACACTTCGCAAATCATATTATATCTTACCATGAAACATAGAAATGAGATGCGATATCGCGTTCTAAGAAGCATTAGGACACTACTGCTACGATAGGTAGACATTTGCAAATGCTATTTCCTTGCAAGGAAGGGTCGCATTCACATTCATTTGATGTGTAGACGATGAATACATAACACTTCGCAAATCATATTATATCTTACCATGAAACATAGAAATGAGATGCGATATCGCGCTCTAAGAAGCATTAGATCACTACTGCTACGATAGGTAGACATTTGCAAACGCTATTTTCTTGCAAAGAAGTGTCGCATTTACATTCATTTGAAGTGTAGACGAGGAATACATAACACTTCGCAAATCATATTATATCTTACCATAAAACATAGAAATGAAATGCGATATCGCGTTTTAAGAAGCATTAGAACTCTATTGCTTCGATACGTAGACATCTGCAAACGCTATTTCCTTGCAAGGAAGTGTCGCATTTACATTCATTTGAAGTGTAGACGAGGAATACATAACACTTCGCAAATCATATTATATCTTACCATGAAACATAGAAATGAGATGCGATATCGCGTTTTAAGAATCATAAGAACACTATTGCTACGATACGTAGACAATTGCAAACGCTATTTCCTTGCAAGGGAGTGTCGCATTTACATTCATTTGAAGTGTAGACGAGGAATACATAACACTCCGCAAGTCATATTATATCTTACCATGAAACATAGAAATGGGATGCGATATCGCGTTTTAAGAATCATAAGAACTCTATTGCAACGATACGTAGACATCTGCAAACGCTATTTCCTTGCAATGAAGTGTCGCATTTACATTCATTAGAAGTGTAGACGAGGAATACATAACACTCCGCAAATCATATTATATCTTACCATGAAACATAGAAATGAGATACGATATCGCGTTTTAAGAATCATAAGAACTCTATTGCTACGATACGTAGACATCTGCAAACGCTATTTCCTTGCAAGGAAGTGTCGCATTTACATTCATTTGAAGTGTAGACGAGGAATACATGACACTTCTCAAATCATATTATATCTTACCATGAAACATAGAAATGAGATGCGATATCGCGTTTTAAGAATCATAAGAACTCTATTGCTACGATACGTAGACATCTGCAAACGATATTTTCTTGCAAGGAAGTGTCGCATTTACATTCATTTGAATCGTAGACGAGGAATGCATAACACTTCGCAATGAATATTATATCTTATCATGAAACATAGATATGAGATGCAATATCTCGTTTTAAGAAGCATTTGAACTCTATTGCTTCGATACGTAGACATCTGCAAACGCTATTTCCTTGCAAGGAAGTGTCGCATTTACATTCATTTGATGTGTAGACGAGGAATACATAACACTTCGCAAGTAATATTATATCTTACCATGAAACATAGCAATGAGATGCGATATCGCGTTTTAAGAATCATAAGAACTCTATTGCTGCGATACGTAGACATCTGCAAGCGCTATTTCCTTGCAAGGAAGTGTCGCATTTACATTCATTTGAAGTTTAGACGAGGAATACATGACACTTCGCAAATCATATTATATCTTACCATGAAACGTAGAAATGAGATGCAATATAGCGTATTAAGAATCATAAGAACTCTATTGCTACGATACGTAGACGTCTGCAAACGCTATTTCCTTGCAAGGAAGTGTCGCATTTACATTCATTTGAAGTGTAGACGAGGAATACATGATACTTCGCAAATAATATAATATCTTACCATGAAACATAGAGATGAGATGCGATATCGCGTTTTAAGAAGCATTTGAACTCTATTGCTTCGATACGTAGACATCTGCAAACGCTATTTCCTTGCAAGGAAGTGTCGCATTTACATTCATTTGAAGTGTAGACGAGGAATACATGACACTTCGCAAATCATATTATATCTTACCATGAACCATAGACATGAGATGCGATATCGCGTTTTAAGGATCTTAAGAACTCTATTGCTACGATACGTAGACATCTGCAAACGCTATTTCTTTGCAAGGAAGTCTCGCATTTACATTCATTTGATGTGTAGACGAGGAATACATAACATTTCGCAAATCATATTATATCTTACCATGAAACATAGAAATGAGATGCGATATCGCGTTTTAAGAAGCATTAGAATTCAACTGCTACGATACGTAGACATCTGCAAACGCTACTTCCTGGCGAGGAAGTGTCGCATCCACATTCATTTGAAGTGTAGACGAGGAATACATAACACTTCGCAATGAATATTACATCTTATCATGAAACATAGATACGAGATGCAATATCTCGTTTTAAGAAGCATTTGAACTCTATTGCTTCGATACGTAGACATCTGCAAACGCTATTTCCTAGCGAGGAAGTGTCGCATTCACATTCATTTGAAGTGCAGACGAGGAATACATAACACTTCGCAAATCGTATTATATCTTACCATGAAACATAGAAATGAGGTGCGATATCGCGTTTTAAGAAGCATTAGAACTCTATTGCTACGATCCGTAGACATCTGCAAACGCTATTTCCTTGCAAGGAAGTGTCGCATTTACATTCATTTGAATCGTAGACGAGGAATGCATAACACTTCGCAATGAATATTATATCTTATCATGAAACATAGATATGAGATGCAATATCTCGTTTTAAGAAGCATTTGAACTCTATTGCTTCGATACGTAGACATCTGCAAACGCTATTTCCTTGCTACGAAGTGTCGCATTTACATTCATTTGAAGTGTAAACGAGGAAAACATAACACTCCGCAAATCATATTATATCTTACCATGAAGCATAGAAATGACAAGCGATATCGCGTTTTAAGAAGCATCAGAAATCCATTGCTACGATACGTAGACATCTGCAAACGCTATTTCCTTGCAAGAAAGTGTCGCATTTACATTCATTTGAAGTGTAGACGACGGATACATAACACTTCGCAAATCATATTATATCTTACCATGAAACATAGAAATGAGATGCGATATCGCGTTTTAAGAATCATAAGAACTCTATTGCTGCGATACGTAGACATCTGCAAGCGCTATTTCCTTGCAAGGAAGTGTCGCATTTACATTCATTTGAAGTTTAGACGAGGAATACATGACACTTCGCAAATCATATTATATCTTACCATGAAACGTAGAAATGAGATGCAATATAGCGTTTTAAGAATCATAAGAACTCTATTGCTACGATACGTAGACGTCTGCAAACGCTATTTCCTTGCAAGGAAGTGTCGCATTTACATTCATTTGAAGTGTAGACGAGGAATACATGATACTTCGCAAATAATATAATATCTTACCATGAAACATAGAGATGAGATGCGATATCGCGTTTTAAGAAGCATTTGAACTCTATTGCTTCAATACGTAGACATCTGCAAACGCTATTTCCTTGCAAGGAAGTGTCGCACTTACATTCATTTGAAGTGTAGACGAGGAATACATGACACTTCGCAAATCATATTATGTCTTACCATGAACCATAGACATGAGATGCGATATCGCGTTTTAAGGATCTTAAGAACTCTATTGCTACGATACGTAGACATCTGCAAACGCTATTTCCTTGCAAGGAAGTGTCGCATTTACATTCATTTGATGTGTAGACGAGGAATACATAACACTTCGCAAATCATATTATATCTTACCATGAAACATAGAAATGAGATGCGATATCGCGTTTTAAGAAACATTAGAACTCAACTGCTACGATACGTAGACATCTGCAAACGCTATTTCCTGGCGAGGAAGTGTCGCATCCACATTCATTTGAAGTGTAGACGAGGAATACATAACACTTCGCAATGAATATTACATCTTATCATGAAACATAGATATGAGCTGCAATATCTCGTTTTAAGAAGCATTTGAACTCTATTGCTTCGATACGTAGACATCTGCAAACGCTATTTCCTAGCGAGGAAGTGTCGCATTCACATTCATTTGAAGTGCAGACGAGGAATACATAACACTTCGCAAATCTTGTTACATCTTACCATGAAACATAGAAATGAGATGCGATATCGCGTTTTAAGAAGCATTAGAACTCTATTGCTACGAACCGTAGATATCTGCAAACGCTATTTCCTTGCAAGGAAGCGTCGCATTTACATTCATTTGAATCGTAGACGAGGAATGCATAACACTTCGCAATGAATATTATATCTTATCATGAAACATAGATATGAGATGCAATATCTCGTTTTAAGAAGCATTTGAACTCTATTGCTTCGATAAGTAGACATCTGCAAACGCTATTTCCTTGCAAGGAAGTGTCGCATTTACATTCATTTGAAGTGTAGACGAGGAATACATAACACTTCGCAAATCATATTATATCTTACCATGAAACATAGAAATGAGATGCGATATCGCGTTTTAAGAATCATAAGAACTCTATTGCAACGATACGTAGACATCTGCAAACGCTATTTCCTTGCAAAGAAGTGTCGCATTTACATTCATTTGAATCGTAGACGAGGAATGCATAACACTTCGCAATGAATATTATATTTTATCATGAAACATAGATACGAGATGCAATATCTCGTTTTAAGAAGCATTTGAACTCTATTGCTTCGATACGTAGACATCTGCAAACGCTATTTCCTTGCTAGGAAGTGTTGCATTTACATTCATTTGAAGTGTAAACGAGGAATACATAACACTCCGCAAATCATATTATATCTTACCATGAAACATAGAAATGACAAGCGATATCGCGTTTTAAGAAGCATCAGAAATCCATTAGTACGATACGTAGACATCTGCAAACGCTATTTCCTTGCAAGAAGTTGTCGCATTTACATTCATTTGAAGTGTAGACGACGGATACATAACACTTCGCAAATCATATTATACCTTACCATGAAAAATAGAAATGAGATGCGATATCGCGTTTTAAGAATCATAAGAACCCTATTGCTACGACACGTAGACGAGTAAAGTGTAGACGAGGAATACATAACACTTCGCAAATCTTGTTACATCTTACCATGAAACATAGAAATGAGATGCGATATCGCGTTTTAAGAAGCATTAGAACTCCATTGCTACGAACCGTAGACATCTACAAACGCTATTTCCTTGCAAGGAAGCGTCGCATTTACATTCATTTGAATCGTAGACGAGGAATGCATAACACTTCGCAATGAATATTATATCTTATCATGAAACATAGATATGAGATGCAATATCTCGTTTTAAGAAGCATTTGAACTCTATTGCTTCGATAAGTAGACATCTGCAAACGCTATTTCCTTGCAAGGAAGTGTCGCATTTACACTCATTTGAAGTGTAGACGAGGAATACATAACACTTCGCAAATCATATTATATCTTACCATGAAACATAGAAATGAGATGCGATATCGCGTTTTAAGAATCATAAGAACTCTATTGCAACGATACGTAGACATCTGCAAACGCTATTTCCTTGCAAAGAAGTGTCGCATTTACAATCATTTGAAGTGTAGACGAGGAATACATAACACTTCGCAAATCATATTATATCTTACCATGAAACATAGAAATGACAAGCGATATCGCGTTTTAAGAAGCATCAGAAATCCATTGCTACGATACGTAGACATCAGCAAACGCTATTTCCTTGCAAGAAAGTGTCGCATTTACATTCATTTGATGTGTAGACGAGGAATACATAACACTTCGCAAATCATATTATATCTTACCATGAAACATAGAAATGAGATGCGATATCGCGTTTTAAGAAACATTAGAACTCAACTGCTACGATACGTAGACATCTGCAAACGCTATTTCCTGGCGAGGAAGTGTCCCATCCACATTCATTTGAAGTGTAGACGAGGAATACATAACACTTCGCAATGAATATTACATCTTATCATGAAACATAGATATGAGATGCAATATCTCGTTTTAAGAAGCATTTGAACTCTATTGCTTCGATACGTAGACATCTGCAAACGCTATTTCCTAGCGAGGAAGTGTCGCATTCACATTCATTTGAAGTGTAGACTAGGAATACATAACACTTCGCAAATCATATTATATCTTACCATGAAACATAGAAATGAGATGCGATATCGCGTTTTAAGAAGCATTTGAACCCTATTGCTATGATACGTAGACATCTGCAATAGCTATTTCCTTGCAAGGAAGTGTCGCAATTATATTCATTTGAATCGTAGACGAGGAATACATGACACTTCGCAAATCATATTATATCTTACCATGAAACATAGAAATGAGATGCGATATCGCGTTTTAAGAAGCATTAGAACTCAACTGCTACGATACGTAGACATCTGCAAACGCTACTTCCTGGCGAGGAAGTGTCGCATCCACATTCATTTGAAGTGTAGACGAGGAATACATAACACTTCGCAATGAATATTACATCTTATCATGAAACATAGATATGAGATGCAATATCTCGTTTTAAGAAGCATTTGAACTCTATTGCTTCGATACGTAGACATCTGCAAACGCTATTTCCTAGCGAGGAAGTGTCGCATTCACATTCATTTGAAGTGCAGACGAGGAATACATAACACTCCGCAAATCATACTATATCTTACCATGAAACATAGAAATGAAATGCGATATCGCCTTTTAAGAAGCATCAGAAGTCCATTGCTACGATACGTAGACATCTGCAAACGCTATTTCCTTGCATAGAAGTGTCGCATTTACATTCATTTGAAGTGTAGACGAGGAATACATAACACTTCGCAAATCATATTATATTTTACCATGAAACATAGGTATGAGATGCAATATCTCGTTTTAAGAAGCATTTGATCTCTATTGCTTCGATACGTAGACATCTGCAAACGCTATTTCCTTGCAAGGAAGTGTCGCATTCACATTCATTTGATGTGTAGACGACGAATACATAACACTTCGCAAATAATATTATATCTTACCATGAAACATAGCAATGAGATGCGATATCGCGTTTTAAGAAACATAAGAACTCTATTGCTACGATACGTAGACATCTGCAAACGCTATTTCCTTGCAAAGAAGTGTCGCATTTACATTCATTTGAAGTGTAGACGAGGAATACATAACACTTCGCAAATCATATTGTATCTTACCATGAAACATAGAAATGAGATGCGATATCGCCTTTTAAGAATCATTAGAACTCTATCGCTACGATACGTAGACATCTGCAAACGCTATTTCCTTGCAAAGAAGTGTCGCATTTACATTCATTTGAAGTGTAGACGAGGAATACATAACACTTCGCAAATCATATTATATCTTACCATGAAACATAGAAATGAGATGCGATATCGCGTTTTAAGAATCATAAGAACTCTATTGCTACGATACGTAGACATCTGCAAGCGCTATTTCCTTGCAAGGAAGTGTCGCATTTACATTCATTTGAAGTGTAGACGAGGAATACATGACACTTCGCAAATCATATTATATCTTACCATGAAACATAGGTATGAGATGCAATATCTCGTTTTAAGAAGCATTTGATCTCTATTGCTTCGATACGTAGACATCTGCAAACGCTATTTCCTTGCAAGAAAGTGTCGCATTTACATTCATTTGATGTGTAGACGAGGAATACATAACACTTCGCAAATCATATTATATCTTACCATGAAACATAGAAATGAGATGAGACATCGCCTTTTAAGAAGCATTAGAAATCCATTGCTACGATACGTAGACATCTGCAAACGCTATTTCCTTGCAAGGAAGTGTCGCATTTACATTCATTTGAAGTGTAGACGAGGAATACATGACACTTCGCAAATCATATTATATCTTACCATGAAACATAGTTATGAGATGCAATATCTCGTTTTAAGAAGCATTTGAACCCTATTGCTTCGATACGTAGACATCTGCAAACGCTATTTCCTTGCAAGGAAGTGTCGCATTTACATTCATTTGAAGTGTAGACGAGGAATACATGACACTTCGCAAATCATATTATATCTTATCATGAAACATAGAAATGAGATGCGATATCGCGTTTTAAGAAGCATTGGAACTCTATTGCTACGATACGTAGACATCTGCAAACGCCATTTCCTTGCAAGGAAGTGTCGCATTTACATTCATTTGAAGTGTAGACGATGAATACATAACACTTCGCAAATCATATTATATCTTACCATGAAACATAGAAATGGGATGCGATATCGCATTTTAAGAATCATAAGAACTCTATTGCTACGATACGTAGACATCTGCAAACGCTATTTCCTTGCAAGGATGTGTCGCATTTACATTCATTTGAAGTGTAGACGAGGAATACATAACACTTCGCAAATCATATTATACCTTACCATGAAACATAGAAATGAAATGCGATATCGCCTTTTAAGAAGCATCAGAAATCCATTGCTACGATACGTAGACATCTGCAAAAGCTATTTCCTTGCAAGGAAGTGTCGCATTTACATTCATTTGAAGTGTAGACGAGGAATACATGACACTTCGCAAATCATATTATATCTTACCATGAAACATAGGTATGAGATGCAATATCTCGTTTTAAGAAGCATTTGATCTCTATTGCTTCGATACGTAGACATCTGCAAACGCTATTTCCTTGCAAGAAAGTGTCGCATTTACATTCATTTGATGTGTAGACGAGGAATACATAACACTTCGCAAATCATATTATATCTTACCATGAAACATAGAAATGAGATGAGACATCGCCTTTTAAGAAGCATTAGAAATCCATTGCTACGATACGTAGACATCTGCAAACGCTATTTCCTTGCAAGGAAGTGTCGCATTTACATTCATTTGAAGTGTAGACGAGGAATACATGACACTTCGCAAATCATATTATATCTTATCATGAAACATAGAAATGAGATGCGATATCGCGTTTTAAGAATCATAAGAACTCTATTGCTACGATACGTAGACATCTGCAAGCGCTATTTCCTTGCAAGGAAGTGTCGCATTTACATTCAGTTGATGTGTAGACGAGGAATACATAACACTTCTCAAATCATATTATGTCTTACCATGAAACATAGAAATGAGATGCGATATCGCGTTTTAAGAAGCATTAGAACTCTATTGCTACGATGCGTAGACATCTGCAAACGCTATTTCCTTGCAAGGAAGTGTCGCATTTACATTCATTTGAAGTGTAGACGAGGAATACATGACACTTCTCAAATCATATTATATCTTATCATGAAACATAGAAATGAGATGCGATATCGCGTTTTAAGAAGCATTAGAACACTATTGCTACGATAGGTAGACATTTGCAGACGCTATTTCCTTGCAAGGAAGTGTCGCATTTACATTCAGTTGATGTGTAGACGAGGAATACATAACACTTCGCAAATCTTGTTACATCTTACCATGAAACATAGAAATGAGATGCTATATCGCGTTTTAAGAAGCATTAGAACTCCATTGCTACGAACCGTAGACATCTACAAACGCTATTTCCTTGCAAGGAAGCGTCGCATTTACATTCATTTGAATCGTAGACGAGGAATGCATAACACTTCGCAATGAATATTATATCTTATCATGAAACATAGATATGAGATGCAATATCTCGTTTTAAGAAGCATTTGAACTCTATTGCTTCGATAAGTAGACATCTGCAAACGCTATTTCCTTGCAAGGAAGTGTCGCATTTACACTCATTTGAAGTGTAGACGAGGAATACATAACACTTCGCAAATCATATTATATCTTACCATGAAACATAGAAATGAGATGCGATATCGCGTTTTAAGAATCATAAGAACTCTATTGCAACGATACGTAGACATCTGCAAACGCTATTTCCTTGCAAAGAAGTGTCGCATTTACAATCATTTGAAGTGTATACGAGGAATACATAACACTTCGCAAATCATATTATATCTTACCATGAAACATAGAAATGACAAGCGATATCGCGTTTTAAGAAGCATCAGAAATCCATTGCTACGATACGTAGACATCAGCAAACGCTATTTCCTTGCAAGAAAGTGTCGCATTTACATTCATTTGATGTGTAGACGAGGAATACATAACACTTCGCAAATCATATTATATCTTACCATGAAACATAGAAATGAGATGCGATATCGCGTTTTAAGAAACATTAGAACTCAACTGCTACGATACGTAGACATCTGCAAACGCTATTTCCTGGCGAGGAAGTGTCCCATCCACATTCATTTGAAGTGTAGACGAGGAATACATAACACTTCGCAATGAATATTACATCTTATCATGAAACATAGATATGAGATGCAATATCTCGTTTTAAGAAGCATTTGAACTCTATTGCTTCGATACGTAGACATCTGCAAACGCTATTTCCTAGCGAGGAAGTGTCGCATTCACATTCATTTGAAGTGCAGACGAGGAATACATAACACTTCGCAAATCATATTATATCTTACCATGAAACATAGAAATGAGATGCGATATCGCGTTTTAAGAATCATAAGAACCCCATTGCTACGACACGTAGACGAGAAAAGTGTAGACGAGGAATACATAACACTTCGCAAATCTTGTTACATCTTACCATGAAACATAGAAATGAGATGCGATATCGCGTTTTAAGAAGCATTAGAACTCTATTGCTACGAACCGTAGATATCTGCACACGCTATTTCCTTGCAAGGAAGCGTCGCATTTACATTCATTTGAATCGTAGACGAGGAATGCATAACACTTCGCAATGAATATTATATCTTATCATGAAACATAGATATGAGATGCAATATCTCGTTTTAAGAAGCATCTGAACTCTATTGCTTCGATACGTAGACATCTGCAAACGCTATTTCCTAGCGAGGAAGTGTCGCATTCACATTCATTTGAAGTGTAGACTAGGAATACATGACTCTTCGCAAATCATATTATATCTTACCATGAAACATAGAAATGAGATGCGATATCGCGTTTTAAGAAGCATTTGAACCCTATTGCTATGATACGTAGACATCCGCAATCGCTATTTCCTTGCAAGGAAGTGTCGCAATTACATTCATTTGAATCGTAGACGAGGAATACATGACACTTCGCAAATCATATTATATCTTACCATGAAACGTAAAAATGAGATGCAATATAGCGTTCTAAGAATCATAAGAACTCTATTGCTACGATACGTAGGCATCTGCAAACGCTATTTCCTTGCAAGGAAGTGTCGCATTTACATTCATTTGAATCGTAGACGAGGAGTGCATAACACTTAGCAATGAATATTATATCTTATCATGAAACATTGATATGAGATGCAATATCTCGTTTTAAGAAGCATTAGAACTCTATTGCTTCGATACGTAGACATCTGCAAACGCTATTTCCTAGCGAGGAAGTGTCGCATTCACATTCATTTGAAGTGTAGACTAGGAATACATGATACTTCGCAAATCAGATTATATCTTACCATGAAACATAGAAATGAGATGCGATATCGCGTTTTAAGAAGCATTTGAACCCTATTGCTATGATACGTAGACATCTGCAATAGCTATTTCCTTGCAAGGAAGTGTCGCAATTATATTCATTTGAATCGTAGACGAGGAATACATGACACTTCGCAAATCATATTATATCTTACCATGAAACATAGAAATGAGATGCGATATCGCGTTTTAAGAAGCATTAGAACTCAACTGCTACGATACGTAGACATCTGCAAACGCTACTTCCTGGCGAGGAAGTGTCGCATCCACATTCATTTGAAGTGTAGACGAGGAATACATAACACTTCGCAATGAATATTACATCTTATCATGAAACATAGATATGAGATGCAATATCTCGTTTTAAGAAGCATTTGAACTCTATTGCTTCGATACGTAGACATCTGCAAACGCTATTTCCTAGCGAGGAAGTGTCGCATTCACATTCATTTGAAGTGCAGACGAGGAATACATAACACTCCGCAAATCATACTATATCTTACCATGAAACATAGAAATGAAATGCGATATCGCCTTTTAAGAAGCATCAGAAGTCCATTGCTACGATACGTAGACATCTGCAAACGCTATTTCCTTGCATAGAAGTGTCGCATTTACATTCATTTGAAGTGTAGAAGAGGAATACATAACACTTCGCAAATCATATTATATTTTACCATGAAACATAGGTATGAGATGCAATATCTCGTTTTAAGAAGCATTTGATCTCTATTGCTTCGATACGTAGACATCTGCAAACGCTATTTCCTTGCAAGGAAGTGTCGCATTCACATTCATTTGATGTGTAGACGACGAATACATAACACTTCGCAAATAATATTATATCTTACCATGAAACATAGCAATGAGATGCGATATCGCGTTTTAAGAAACATAAGAACTCTATTGCTACGATACGTAGACATCTGCAAACGCTATTTCCTTGCAAAGAAGTGTCGCATTTACATTCATTTGAAGTGTAGACGAGGAATACATAACACTTCGCAAATCATATTGTATCTTACCATGAAACATAGAAATGAGATGCGATATCGCCTTTTAAGAATCATTAGAACTCTATCGCTACGATACGTAGACATCTGCAAACGCTATTTCCTTGCAAGGAAGTGTCGCATTTACATTCATTTGAAGTGTGGACGAGGAATACATGACACTTCGCAAATCATATTATATCTTACCATGAAACATAGGAATGAGATGCGATATCGCGCTTTAAGAAGCATCAGAAATCCATTGCTACGATACGTAGACATCTGCAAACGCTATTTCCTTGCAAGAAAGTATCGCTTTTACATTCGTTTGAAGTGTAGACGAGGAATACATAACACTTCGCAAATCATATTATACCTTACCATGAAACATAGAAATGAGATGCGATATCGCGTTTTAAGAAGCATTAGAACTCTACTGCTACGATACGCAGACATCTGCAAACGCTATTTCCTAGCGAGGAAGTGTCACATTCACATTCGTTTGAAGTGTAGACGAGGAATACATAACACTTCGCAAATCATATTATATCTTACCATGAAACATAGAAATGCGATGCGATATCGCGTTTTAAGAAGCATTAGAACTCTATTGCTACGATACGTAGACATCTGCAAACGCTATTTCCTTGCAAGGAAGTGTCGCATTTACATTCATTTGAAGTGTAGACGATGAATACATAACACTTCGCAAATCATATTATATCTTACCATGAAACATAGAAATGGGATGCGATATCGCATTTTAAGAATCATAAGAACTCTATTGCTACGATACGTAGACATCTGCAAACGCTATTTCCTAGCGAGGAAGTGTCACATTCACATTCGTTTGAAGTGTAGACGAGGAATTCATAACACTTCGCAAATCATATTATATCTTACCATGAAACATAGAAATGCGATGCGATATCGCGTTTTAAGAAGCATTGGAACTCTATTGCTACGATACGTAGACATCTGCAAACGCCTTTTCCTTGCAAGGAAGTGTCGCATTTACATTCATTTGAAGTGTAGACGATGAATACATAACACTTCGCAAATCATATTATATCTTACCATGAAACATAGAAATGGGATGCGATATCGCATTTTAAGAATCATAAGAACTCTATTGCTACGATACGTAGACATCTGCAAACGCTATTTCCTTGCAAAGAAGTGTCGCATTTACATTCATTTGAAGTGTAGACGAGGAATACATAACACTTCGCAAATCATATTGTATCTTACCATGAAACATAGAAATGAGATGCGATATCGCCTTTTAAGAATCATTAGAACTCTATCGCTACGATACGTAGACATCTGCAAACGCTATTTCCTTGCAAGGAAGTGTCGCATTTACATTCATTTGAAGTGTGGACGAGGAATACATGACACTTCGCAAATCATATTATATCTTACCATGAAACATAGGAATGAGATGCGATATCGCGCTTTAAGAAGCATCAGAAATCCATTGCTACGATACGTAGACATCTGCAAACGCTATTTCCTTGCAAGAAAGTATCGCTTTTACATTCGTTTGAAGTGTAGACGAGGAATACATAACACTTCGCAAATCATATTATACCTTACCATGAAACATAGAAATGAGATGCGATATCGCGTTTTAAGAAGCATTAGAACTCTACTGCTACGATACGCAGACATCTGCAAACGCTATTTCCTAGCGAGGAAGTGTCACATTCACATTCGTTTGAAGTGTAGACGAGGAATACATAACACTTCGCAAATCATATTATATCTTACCATGAAACATAGAAATGCGATGCGATATCGCGTTTTAAGAAGCATTGGAACTCTATTGCTACGATACGTAGACATCTGCAAACGCTATTTCCTTGCAAGGAAGTGTCGCATTTACATTCATTTGAAGTGTAGACGATGAATACATAACACTTCGCAAATCATATTATATCTTACCATGAAACATAGAAATGGGATGCGATATCGCATTTTAAGAATCATAAGAACTCTATTGCTACGATACGTAGACATCTGCAAACGCTATTTCCTAGCGAGGAAGTGTCACATTCACATTCGTTTGAAGTGTAGACGAGGAATACATAACACTTCGCAAATCATATTATATCTTACCATGAAACATAGAAATGCGATGCGATATCGCGTTTTAAGAAGCATTGGAACTCTATTGCTACGATACGTAGACATCTGCAAACGCCATTTCCTTGCAAGGAAGTGTCGCATTTACATTCATTTGAAGTGTAGACGATGAATACATAACACTTCGCAAATCATATTATATCTTACCATGAAACATAGAAATGGGATGCGATATCGCATTTTAAGAATCATAAGAACTCTATTGCTACGATACGTAGACATCTGCAAACGCTATTTCCTTGCAAGGATGTGTCGCATTTACATTCATTTGAAGTGTAGACGAGGAATACATAACACTTCGCAAATCATATTATACCTTACCATGAAACATAGAAATGAAATGCGATATCGCCTTTTAAGAAGCATCAGAAATCCATTGCTACGATACGTAGACATCTGCAAAAGCTATTTCCTTGCAAGGAAGTGTCGCATTTACATTCATTTGAAGTGTAGACGAGGTATACATGACACTTCGCAAATCATATTATATCTTACCATGAAACATAGGTATGAGATGCAATATCTCGTTTTAAGAAGCATTTGATCTCTATTGCTTCGATACGTAGACATCTGCAAACGCTATTTCCTAGCGAGGAAGTGTCACATTCACATTCGTTTGAAGTGTAGACGAGGAATACATAACACTTCGCAAATCATATTATATCTTACCATGAAACATAGAAATGCGATGCGATATCGCGTTTTAAGAAGCATTGGAACTCTATTGCTACGATACGTAGACATCTGCAAACGCCATTTCCTTGCAAGGAAGTGTCGCATTTACATTCATTTGAAGTGTAGACGATGAATACATAACACTTCGCAAATCATATTATATCTTACCATGAAACATAGAAATGGGATGCGATATCGCATTTTAAGAATCATAAGAACTCTATTGCTACGATACGTAGACATCTGCAAACGCTATTTCCTTGCAAGGATGTGTCGCATTTACATTCATTTGAAGTGTAGACGAGGAATACATAACACTTCGCAAATCATATTATACCTTACCATGAAACATAGAAATGAAATGCGATATCGCCTTTTAAGAAGCATCAGAAATCCATTGCTACGATACGTAGACATCTGCAAAAGCTATTTCCTTGCAAGGAAGTGTCGCATTTACATTCATTTGAAGTGTAGACGAGGTATACATGACACTTCGCAAATCATATTATATCTTACCATGAAACATAGGTATGAGATGCAATATCTCGTTTTAAGAAGCATTTGATCTCTATTGCTTCGATACGTAGACATCTGCAAACGCTATTTCCTTGCAAGAAAGTGTCGCATTTACATTCATTTGATGTGTAGACGAGGAATACATAACACTTCGCAAATCATATTATATCTTACCATGAAACATAGAAATGAGATGAGACATCGCCTTTTAAGAAGCATTAGAAATCCATTGCTACGATACGTAGACATCTGCAAACGCTATTTCCTTGCAAGGAAGTGTCGCATTTACATTCATTTGAAGTGTAGACGAGGAATACATGACACTTCGCAAATCATATTATATCTTACCATGAAACATAGTTATGAGATGCAATATCTCGTTTTAAGAAGCATTTGAACTCTATTGCTTCGATACGTAGACATCTGCAAACGCTATTTCCTTGCATGGAAGTGTCGCATTTACATTCATTTGATTTGTAGACGAGGAATACATAACACTTCGCAAATAATATTATATCTTACCATGAAACATAGAAATGAGATGCGATATCGCGTTTTAAGAATCGTAAGAACTCTATTGCTACGATACGTAGACATCTGCAAACGCTATTTCCTTGCAAAGAAGTGTCGCATTTACATTCATTTGAAGTGTAGACGAGGAATACATAACACTTCGCAAATCATATTATATCTTACCATGAAACATAGAAATGAGATGCGATATCGCGTTTTAAGAATCATAAGAACTCTATTGCTACGATACGTAGACATCTGCAAGCGCTATTTCCTTGCAAGGAAGTGTCGCATTTACATTCAGTTGATGTGTAGTCGAGGAATACATAACACTTCTCAAATCACATTATGTCTTACCATGAAACATAGAAATGAGATGCGATATCGCGTTTTAAGAAGCATTAGAACTCAACTGCTACGATACGTAGACATCTGCAAACGCTACTTCCTGGCGAGGAAGTGTCGCATCCACATTCATTTGAAGTGTAGACGAGGAATACATAACACTTCGCAATGAATATTACATCTTATCATGAAACATAGATATGAGATGCAATATCTCGTTTTAAGAAGCATTTGAACTCTATTGCTTCGATACGTAGACATCTGCAAACGCTATTTCCTAGCGAGGAAGTGTCGCATTCACATTCATTTGAAGTGCAGACGAGGAATACATAACACTCCGCAAATCATACTATATCTTACCATGAAACATAGAAATGAAATGCGATATCGCCTTTTAAGAAGCATCAGAAGTCCATTGCTACGATACGTAGACATCTGCAAACGCTATTTCCTTGCATAGAAGTGTCGCATTTACATTCATTTGAAGTGTAGACGAGGAATACATAACACTTCGCAAATCATATTATATTTTACCATGAAACATAGGTATGAGATGCAATATCTCGTTTTAAGAAGCATTTGATCTCTATTGCTTCGATACGTAGACATCTGCAAACGCAATTTCCTTGCAAGGAAGTGTCGCATTCACATTCATTTGATGTGTAGACGACGAATACATAACACTTCGCAAATAATATTATATCTTACCATGAAACATAGCAATGAGATGCGATATCGCGTTTTAAGAAACATAAGAACTCTATTGCTACGATAC
Source organism: Xylocopa sonorina (assembly GCF_050948175.1). Lineage (NCBI taxonomy): Eukaryota > Metazoa > Arthropoda > Insecta > Hymenoptera > Apidae > Xylocopa > Xylocopa sonorina. The sequence continues at coordinate 534,359 of NW_027490306.1, forward strand.
GTAGACATCTGCAAACGCTATTTCCTTGCAAAGAAGTGTCGCATTTACATTCATTTGAAGTGTAGACGAGGAATACATAACACTTCGCAAATCATATTGTATCTTACCATGAAACATAGAAATGAGATGCGATATCGCCTTTTAAGAATCATTAGAACTCTATCGCTACGATACGTAGACATCTGCAAACGCTATTTCCTTGCAAGGAAGTGTCGCATTTACATTCATTTGAAGTGTGGACGAGGAATACATGACACTTCGCAAATCATATTATATCTTACCATGAAACATAGGAATGAGATGCGATATCGCGCTTTAAGAAGCATCAGAAATCCATTGCTACGATACGTAGACATCTGCAAACGCTATTTCCTTGCAAGAAAGTATCGCTTTTACATTCGTTTGAAGTGTAGACGAGGAATACATAACACTTCGCAAATCATATTATACCTTACCATGAAACATAGAAATGAGATGCGATATCGCGTTTTGAGAAGCATTAGAACTCTACTGCTACGATACGCAGACATCTGCAAACGCTATTTCCTAGCGAGGAAGTGTCACATTCACATTCGTTTGAAGTGTAGACGAGGAATACATAACACTTCGCAAATCATATTATATCTTACCATGAAACATAGAAATGCGATGCGATATCGCGTTTTAAGAAGCATTAGAACTCTATTGCTACGATACGTAGACATCTGCAAACGCTATTTCCTTGCAAGGAAGTGTCGCATTTACATTCATTTGAAGTGTAGACGATGAATACATAACACTTCGCAAATCATATTATATCTTACCATGAAACATAGAAATGGGATGCGATATCGCATTTTAAGAATCATAAGAACTCTATTGCTACGATACGTAGACATCTGCAAACGCTATTTCCTAGCGAGGAAGTGTCACATTCACATTCGTTTGAAGTGTAGACGAGGAATTCATAACACTTCGCAAATCATATTATATCTTACCATGAAACATAGAAATGCGATGCGATATCGCGTTTTAAGAAGCATTGGAACTCTATTGCTACGATACGTAGACATCTGCAAACGCCTTTTCCTTGCAAGGAAGTGTCGCATTTACATTCATTTGAAGTGTAGACGATGAATACATAACACTTCGCAAATCATATTATATCTTACCATGAAACATAGAAATGGGATGCGATATCGCATTTTAAGAATCATAAGAACTCTATTGCTACGATACGTAGACATCTGCAAACGCTATTTCCTTGCAAAGAAGTGTCGCATTTACATTCATTTGAAGTGTAGACGAGGAATACATAACACTTCGCAAATCATATTGTATCTTACCATGAAACATAGAAATGAGATGCGATATCGCCTTTTAAGAATCATTAGAACTCTATCGCTACGATACGTAGACATCTGCAAACGCTATTTCCTTGCAAGGAAGTGTCGCATTTACATTCATTTGAAGTGTGGACGAGGAATACATGACACTTCGCAAATCATATTATATCTTACCATGAAACATAGGAATGAGATGCGATATCGCGCTTTAAGAAGCATCAGAAATCCATTGCTACGATACGTAGACATCTGCAAACGCTATTTCCTTGCAAGAAAGTATCGCTTTTACATTCGTTTGAAGTGTAGACGAGGAATACATAACACTTCGCAAATCATATTATACCTTACCATGAAACATAGAAATGGGATGCGATATCGCATTTTAAGAATCATAAGAACTCTATTGCTACGATACGTAGACATCTGCAAACGCTATTTCCTAGCGAGGAAGTGTCACATTCACATTCGTTTGAAGTGTAGACGAGGAATACATAACACTTCGCAAATCATATTATATCTTACCATGAAACATAGAAATGCGATGCGATATCGCGTTTTAAGAAGCATTGGAACTCTATTGCTACGATACGTAGACATCTGCAAACGCCATTTCCTTGCAAGGAAGTGTCGCATTTACATTCATTTGAAGTGTAGACGATGAATACATAACACTTCGCAAATCATATTATATCTTACCATGAAACATAGAAATGGGATGCGATATCGCATTTTAAGAATCATAAGAACTCTATTGCTACGATACGTAGACATCTGCAAACGCTATTTCCTTGCAAGGATGTGTCGCATTTACATTCATTTGAAGTGTAGACGAGGAATACATAACACTTCGCAAATCATATTATACCTTACCATGAAACATAGAAATGAAATGCGATATCGCCTTTTAAGAAGCATCAGAAATCCATTGCTACGATACGTAGACATCTGCAAAAGCTATTTCCTTGCAAGGAAGTGTCGCATTTACATTCATTTGAAGTGTAGACGAGGTATACATGACACTTCGCAAATCATATTATATCTTACCATGAAACATAGGTATGAGATGCAATATCTCGTTTTAAGAAGCATTTGATCTCTATTGCTTCGATACGTAGACATCTGCAAACGCTATTTCCTTGCAAGAAAGTGTCGCATTTACATTCATTTGATGTGTAGACGAGGAATACATAACACTTCGCAAATCATATTATATCTTACCATGAAACATAGAAATGAGATGCGATATCGCGTTTTAAGAATCGTAAGAACTCTATTGCTACGATACGTAGACATCTGCAAACGCTATTTCCTTGCAAGGAAGTGTCGCATTTACATTCATTTGAAGTGTAGACGAGGAATACATGACACTTCGCAAATCATATTATATCTTACCATGAAACATAGTTATGAGATGCAATATCTCGTTTTAAGAAGCATTTGAACTCTATTGCTTCGATACGTAGACATCTGCAAACGCCATTTCCTTGCAAGGAAGTGTCGCATTTACATTCATTTGAAGTGTAGACGAGGAATACATGACACTTCGCAAATCATATTATATCTTATCATGAAACATAGAAATGAGATGCGATATCGCGTTTTAAGAATCATAAGAACTCTATTGCTACGATACGTAGACATCTGCAAGCGCTATTTCCTTGCAAGGAAGTGTCGCATTTACATTCAGTTGATGTGTAGACGAGGAATACATAACACTTCTCAAATCATATTATGTCTTACCATGAAACATAGAAATGAGATGCGATATCGCGTTTTAAGAAGCATTAGAACTCTATTGCTACGATACGTAGACATCTGCAAACGCTATTTCCTTGCAAGGAAGTGTCGCATTTACATTCATTTGAAGTGTAGACGAGGAATACATGACACTTCTCAAATCATATTATATCTTATCATGAAACATAGAAATGAGATGCGATATCGCGTTTTAAGAAGCATTAGAACACTATTGCTACGATAGGTAGACATTTGCAGACGCTATTTCCTTGCAAGGAAGTGTCGCATTTACATTCAGTTGATGTGTAGACGAGGAATACATAACACTTCTCAAATCACATTATGTCTTACCATGAAACATAGAAATGAGATGCGATATCGCGTTTTAAGAAGCATTAGAACTCTATTGCTACGATACGTAGACATCTGCAAACGCTATTTCCTTGCAAGGAAGTGTCGCATTTACATTCATTTGAAGTGTAGACGAGGAATACATGACACTTCGCAAATCATATTATATCTTATCATGAAACACAGAAATGAGATGCGATATCGCGTTTAAGAAGCATTAGAACACTATTGCTACGATAGGTAGACATTTGCAGACGCTATTTCCTTGCAAGGAAGTGTCGCATTTACATTCAGTTGATGTGTAGACGAGGAATACATAACACTTCTCAAATCACATTATGTCTTACCATGAAACATAGAAATGAGATGCGATATCGCGTTTTAAGAAGCATTAGAACTCTATTGCTACGATACGTAGACATCTGCAAACGCTATTTCCTTGCAAGGAAGTGTCGCATTTACATTCATTTGATGTGTAGGCGAGGAATACATAACACTTCGCAAATCATATTATATCTTACCATGAAACATAGAAATGAGATGCGACATCGCGTTTTAAGCATCATAAGAACTCTATTGCTACGATACGTAGACATCTGCAAACGCTATTTCCTTGCAAGGAAGTGTCGCATTTACATTCATTTGAATCGTAGACCAGGAATGCATAACACTTCGCAATGAATATTATATCTTATCATGAAACATAGATATGAGATGCAATATCTCGTTTTAAGAAGCATTTGAACTCTATTGCTTCGATACGTAGATATCTGCAAACGCTATTTCCTAGCAAGGAAGTGTCGCATTTACATTCATTTGAAGTGTAGACGAGGAATACATGACACTTCGCAAATCATATAATATCTTACCATGAAACATAGAAATGAGATGCGATATCGCGTTTTAAGAATCAAAAGATCTCTATTGCTACGATACGTAGACATCTGCAAACGCTATTTCCTTGGAAGGAAGTGTCGCATTTACATTCACTTGATGTGTAGACGAGGAATACATAACACTTCGCAAATCATATTATATCTTACCATGAAACATAGAAATGAGATGCGATATCGCGTTTTAAGAAGCATTAGAACTCTATTGCTACAATACGTAGACATCTGCAAACGCTATTTCCCTGCAAGGAAGTGTCGCATTTACATTCATTTGATGTGTAGGCGAGGAATACATAACACTTCGCAAATCATATTATATCTTACCATGAAACATAGAAATGAGATGCGACTTCGCGTTTTAAGCATCATAAGAACTCTATTGCTACGATACGTAGACATCTGCAAACGCTATTTCCTTGCAAGGAAGTGTCGCATTTACATTCATTTGAATCGTAGACCAGGAATGCATAACACTTCGCAATGAATATTATATCTTATCATGAAACATAGATATGAGATGCAATATCTCGTTTTAAGAAGCATTTGAACTCTATTGCTTCGATACGTAGATATCTGCAAACGCTATTTCCTAGCAAGGAAGTGTCGCATTTACATTCATTTGAAGTGTAGACGAGGAATACATGACACTTCGCAAATCATATAATATCTTACCATGAAACATAGAAATGAGATGCGATATCGCGTTTTAAGAATCAAAAGATCTCTATTGCTACGATACGTAGACATCTGCAAACGCTATTTCCTTGGAAGGAAGTGTCGCATTTACATTCACTTGATGTGTAGACGAGGAATACATAACACTTCGCAAATCATATTATATCTTACCATGAAACATAGAAATGAGATGCGATATCGCGTTTTAAGAAGCATTAGAACTCTATTGCTACGATACGTAGACATCTGCAAACGCTATTTCCTTGCAAGGAAGTGTCGCATTTACATTCATTTGAAGTGTAGACGAGGAATACATGACACTTCGCAAATCATATTATATCTTATCATGAAACATAGAAATGAGATGCGATATCGCGTTTTAAGAAGCATTAGAACACTATTGCTACGATAGGTAGACATTTGCAAACGCTATTTCCTTGCAAGGAAGTGTCGCATTTACATTCATTTGAAGTGTAGAAGAGGAATACATAACACTTCGCAAATCATATTATATCTTACCATGAAACATAGAAATGAGATGCGATATCGCGTTTTAAGAAGCATTAGAACTCTATTGCTACGATACGTAGACATCTGCAAACGCTATTTCCTTGCAAGGAAGTGTCGCATTTACATTCATTTGAAGTGCAGACGAGGAATACATAACACTTCGCAAATCGTATTATATCTTACCATGAAACATAGAAATGAGGTGCGATATCGCGTTTTAAGAAGCATTAGATCTCTATTGCTACGATCCGTAGACATCTGCAAACGCTATTTCCTTGCAAGGAAGTGTCGCATTTACATTCATTTGAATCGTAGACGAGGAATGCATAACACTTCGCAATGAATATTATATCTTATCATGAAACATAGATATGAGATGCAATATCTCGTTTTAAGAAGCACTTGAACTCTATTGCTTCGATACGTAGACATCTGCAAACGCTATTTCCTAGCGAGGAAGTGTCGCATTCACATTCATTTGAAGTGCAGACGAGGAATACATAACACTCCGCAAATCATACTATATCTTACCATGAAACATAGAAATGAAATGCGATATCGCCTTTTAAGAAGCATCAGAAGTCCATTGCTACGATACGTAGACATCTGCAAACGCTATTTCCTTGCATAGAAGTGTCGCATTTACATTCATTTGAAGTGTAGACGAGGAATACATAACACTTCGCAAATCATATTATATCTTACCATGAAACATAGGTATGAGATGCAATATCTCGTTTTAAGAAGCATTTGATCTCTATTGCTTCGATACGTAGACATCTGCAAACGCTATTTCCTTGCAAGGAAGTGTCGCATTCACATTCATTTGATGTGTAGACGACGAATACATAACACTTCGCAAATAATATTATATCTTACCATGAAACATAGCAATGAGATGCGATATCGCGTTTTAAGAAACATAAGAACTCTATTGCTACGATACGTAGACATCTGCAAACGCTATTTCCTTGCAAAGAAGTGTCGCATTTACATTCATTTGAAGTGTAGACGAGGAATACATAACACTTCGCAAATCATATTGTATCTTACCATGAAACATAGAAATGAGATGCGATATCGCCTTTTAAGAATCATTAGAACTCTATCGCTACGATACGTAGACATCTGCAAAGGCTATTTCCTTGCAAGGAAGTGTCGCATTTACATTCATTTGAAGTGTGGACGAGGAATACATGACACTTCGCAAATCATATTATATCTTACCATGAAACATAGGAATGAGATGCGATATCGCGCTTTAAGAAGCATCAGAAATCCATTGCTACGATACGTAGACATCTGCAAACGCTATTTCCTTGCAAGAAAGTATCGCATTTACATTCATTTGAAGTGTAGACGAGGAATACATAACACTTCGCAAATCATATTATACCTTACCATGAAACATAGAAATGAGATGCGATATCGCGTTTTAAGAAGCATTAGAACTCTACTGCTACGATACGCAGACATCTGCAAACGCTATTTCCTAGCGAGGAAGTGTCACATTCACATTCGTTTGAAGTGTAGACGAGGAATACATAACACTTCGCAAATCATATTATATCTTACCATGAAACATAGAAATGCGATGCGATATCGCGTTTTAAGAAGCATTGGAACTCTATTGCTACGATACGTAGACATCTGCAAACGCCATTTCCTTGCAAGGAAGTGTCGCATTTACATTCATTTGAAGTGTAGACGATGAATACATAACACTTCGCAAATCATATTATATCTTACCATGAAACATAGAAATGGGATGCGATATCGCATTTTAAGAATCATAAGAACTCTATTGCTACGATACGTAGACATCTGCAAACGCTATTTCCTTGCAAAGAAGTGTCGCATTTACATTCACTTGAAGTGTAGACGAGGAATACATAACACTTCGCAAATCATATTGTATCTTACCATGAAACATAGAAATGAGATGCGATATCGCCTTTTAAGAATCATTAGAACTCTATCGCTACGATACGTAGACATCTGCAAACGCTATTTCCTTGCAAGGAAGTGTCGCATTTACATTCATTTGAAGTGTGGACGAGGAATACATGACACTTCGCAAATCATATTATATCTTACCATGAAACATAGAAATGAGATGAGACATCGCCTTTTAAGAAGCATTAGAAATCCATTGCAACGATACGTAGACATCTGCAAACGCTATTTCCTTGCAAGGAAGTGTCGCATTTACATTCATTTGAAGTGTAGACGAGGAATACATGACACTTCGCAAATCATATTATATCTTACCATGAAACATAGTTATGAGATGCAATATCTCGTTTTAAGAAGCATTTGAACCCTATTGCTATGATACGTAGACATCTGCAATAGCTATTTCCTTGCAAGGAAGTGTCGCAATTATATTCATTTGAATCGTAGACGAGGAATACATGACACTTCGCAAATCATATTATATCTTACCATGAAACATAGAAATGAGATGCGATATCGCGTTTTAAGAAGCATTAGAACTCAACTGCTACGATACGTAGACATCTGCAAACGCTACTTCCTGGCGAGGAAGTGTCGCATCCACATTCATTTGAAGTGTAGACGAGGAATACATAACACTTCGCAATGAATATTACATCTTATCATGAAACATAGATATGAGATGCAATATCTCGTTTTAAGAAGCATTTGAACTCTATTGCTTCGATACGTAGACATCTGCAAACGCTATTTCCTAGCGAGGAAGTGTCGCATTCACATTCATTTGAAGTGCAGACGAGGAATACATAACACTCCGCAAATCATACTATATCTTACCATGAAACATAGAAATGAAATGCGATATCGCCTTTTAAGAAGCATCAGAAGTCCATTGCTACGATACGTAGACATCTGCAAACGCTATTTCCTTGCATAGAAGTGTCGCATTTACATTCATTTGAAGTGTACACGAGGAATACATAACACTTCGCAAATCATATTATATTTTACCATGAAACATAGGTATGAGATGCAATATCTCGTTTTAAGAAGCATTTGATCTCTATTGCTTCGATACGTAGACATCTGCAAACGCTATTTCCTTGCAAGGAAGTGTCGCATTCACATTCATTTGATGTGTAGACGACGAATACATAACACTTCGCAAATAATATTATATCTTACCATGAAACATAGCAATGAGATGCGATATCGCGTTTTAAGAAACATAAGAACTCTATTGCTACGATACGTAGACATCTGCAAACGCTATTTCCTTGCAAAGAAGTGTCGCATTTACATTCACTTGAAGTGTAGACGAGGAATACATAACACTTCGCAAATCATATTGTATCTTACCATGAAACATAGAAATGAGATGCGATATCGCCTTTTAAGAATCATTAGAACTCTATCGCTACGATACGTAGACATCTGCAAACGCTATTTCCTTGCAAGGAAGTGTCGCATTTACATTCATTTGAAGTGTGGACGAGGAATACATGACACTTCGCAAATCATATTATATCTTACCATGAAACATAGGAATGGGATGCGATATCGCGCTTTAAGATGCATCAGAAATCCATTGCTACGATACGTAGACATCTGCAAACGCTATTTCCTTGCAAGAAAGTATCGCTTTTACATTCGTTTGAAGTGTAGACGAGGAATACATAACACTTCGCAAATCATATTATACCTTACCATGAAACATAGAAATGAGATGCGATATCGCGTTTTAAGAAGCATTAGAACTCTACTGCTACGATACGCAGACATCTGCAAACGCTATTTCCTAGCGAGGAAGTGTCACATTCACATTCGTTTGAAGTGTAGACGAGGAATACATAACACTTCGTAAATCATATTATATCTTACCATGAAACATAGAAATGCGATGCGATATCGCGTTTTAAGAAGCATTGGAACTCTATTGCTACGATACGTAGACATCTGCAAACGCTATTTCCTTGCAAGGAAGTGTCGCATTTACATTCATTTGAAGTGTAGACGATGAATACATAACACTTCGCAAATCATATTATATCTTACCATGAAACATAGAAATGGGATGCGATATCGCATTTTAAGAATCATAAGAACTCTATTGCTACGATACGTAGACATCTGCAAACGCTATTTCCTAGCGAGGAAGTGTCACATTCACATTCGTTTGAAGTGTAGACGAGGAATACATAACACTTCGCAAATCATATTATATCTTACCATGAAACATAGAAATGCGATGCGATATCGCGTTTTAAGAAGCATTGGAACTCTATTGCTACGATACGTAGACATCTGCAAACGCCATTTCCTTGCAAGGAAGTGTCGCATTTACATTCATTTGAAGTGTAGACGATGAATACATAACACTTCGCAAATCATATTATATCTTACCATGAAACATAGAAATGGGATGCGATATCGCATTTTAAGAATCATAAGAACTCTATTGCTACGATACGTAGACATCTGCAAACGCTATTTCCTTGCAAGGATGTGTCGCATTTACATTCATTTGAAGTGTAGACGAGGAATACATAACACTTCGCAAATCATATTATACCTTACCATGAAACATAGAAATGAAATGCGATATCGCCTTTTAAGAAGCATCAGAAATCCATTGCTACGATACGTAGACATCTGCAAAAGCTATTTCCTTGCAAGGAAGTGTCGCATTTACATTCATTTGAAGTGTAGACGAGGAATACATGACACTTCGCAAATCATATTATATCTTACCATGAAACATAGGTATGAGATGCAATATCTCGTTTTAAGAAGCATTTGATCTCTATTGCTTCGATACGTATTCATCTGCAAACGCTATTTCCTTGCAAGAAAGTGTCGCATTTACATTCATTTGATGTGTAGACGAGGAATACATAACACTTCGCAAATCATATTATATCTTACCATGAAACATAGAAATGAGATGAGACATCGCCTTTTAAGAAGCATTAGAAATCCATTGCTACGATACGTAGACATCTGCAAACGCTATTTCCTTGCAAGGAAGTGTCGCATTTACATTCATTTGAAGTGTAGACGAGGAATACATGACACTTCGCAAATCATATTATATCTTACCATGAAACATAGTTATGAGATGCAATATCTCGTTTTAAGAAGCATTTGAACTCTATTGCTTCGATACGTAGACATCTGCAAACGCTATTTCCTTGCAAGGAAGTGTCGCATTTACATTCATTTGATTTGTAGACGAGGAATACATAACACTTCGCAAATAATATTATATCTTACCATGAAACATAGAAATGAGATGCGATATCGCGTTTTAAGAATCGTAAGAACTCTATTGCTACGATAGGTAGACATTTGCAGACGCTATTTCCTTGCAAGGAAGTGTCGCATTTACATTCAGTTGATGTGTAGACGAGGAATACATAACACTTCGCAAATCATATTATATCTTACCATGAAACATAGAAATGAGATGCGATATCGCGTTCTAAGAAGCATTAGAACTCTATTGCTACGATACGTAGACATCTGCAAACGCTATTTCCTTGCAAGGAAGTGTCGCATTTACATTCATTTGAAGTGTAGACGAGGAATACATGACACTTCGCAAATCATATTATATCTTATCATGAAACACAGAAATGAGATGCGATATCGCGTTTAAGAAGCATTAGAACACTATTGCTACGATAGGTAGACATTTGCAAACGCTATTTCCTTGCAAGGAAGTGTCGCATTTACATTCATTTGAAGTGTAGGCGAGGAATACATAACACTTCGCAAATCATATTATATCTTACCATGAAACATAGAAATGAGATGCGATATCGCGTTTTAAGAAGCATTAGAACTCTATTTCTACGATACCTAGACATCTGCAGACGCTATTTCCTAGCAAGGAAGTGTCGCATTTACATTCACTTGAAGTGTAGACGAGGAATACATAACACTTCGCAAGTCATATTATATCTTACCATGAAACATAGAAATGAGATGCGATATCGCGTTTTAAGAAGCATTAGAACTCTATTGCTACGATACGTAGACATCTGCAAACACTATTTCCCTGCAAGGAAGTGTCGCATTTACATTCATTTGATGTGTAGGCGAGGAATACATAACACTTCGCAAATCATATTATATCTTACCATGAAACATAGAAATGAGATGCGATATCGCGTTTTAAGAATCGTAAGAACTCTATTGCTACGATACGTAGACATCTGCAAACGCTATTTCCTTGCAAAGAAGTGTCGCATTTACATTCATTTGAAGTGTAGACGAGGAATACATAACACTTCGCAAATCATATTATATCTTACCATGAAACATAGAAATGAGATGCGATATCGCGTTTTAAGAATCATAAGAACTCTATTGCTACGATACGTAGACATCTGCAAGCGCTATTTCCTTGCAAGGAAGTGTCGCATTTACATTCAGTTGATGTGTAGTCGAGGAATACATAACACTTCTCAAATCACATTATGTCTTACCATGAAACATAGAAATGAGATGCGATATCGCGTTTTAAGAAGCATTAGAACTCTATTGCTACGATACGTAGACATCTGCAAACGCTATTTCCTTGCAAGGAAGTGTCGCATTTACATTCATTTGAAGTGTAGACGATGAATACATAACACTTCGCAAATCATATTATATCTTACCATGAAACATAGAAATGGGATGCGATATCGCATTTTAAGAATCATAAGAACTCTATTGCTACGATACGTAGACATCTGCAAACGCTATTTCCTTGCAAGGAAGTGTCGCATTTACATTCATTTGAATCGTAGACCAGGAATGCATAACACTTCGCAATGAATATTATATCTTATCATGAAACATAGATATGAGATGCAATATCTCGTTTTAAGAAGCATTTGAACTCTATTGCTTCGATACGTAGATATCTGCAAACGCTATTTCCTAGCAAGGAAGTGTCGCATTTACATTCATTTGAAGTGTAGACGAGGAATACATGACACTTCGCAAATCATATAATATCTTACCATGAAACATAGAAATGAGATGCGATATCGCGTTTTAAGAATCAAAAGATCTCTATTGCTACGATACGTAGACATCTGCAAACGCTATTTCCTTGGAAGGAAGTGTCGCATTTACATTCACTTGATGTGTAGACGAGGAATACATAACACTTCGCAAATCATATTATATCTTACCATGAAACATAGAAATGAGATGCGATATCGCGTTTTAAGAAGCATTAGAACTCTATTGCTACAATACGTAGACATCTGCAAACGCTATTTCCCTGCAAGGAAGTGTCGCATTTACATTCATTTGATGTGTAGGCGAGGAATACATAACACTTCGCAAATCATATTATATCTTACCATGAAACATAGAAATGAGATGCGACATCGCGTTTTAAGCATCATAAGAACTCTATTGCTACGATACGTAGACATCTGCAAACGCTATTTCCTTGCAAGGAAGTGTCGCATTTACATTCATTTGAATCGTAGACCAGGAATGCATAACACTTCGCAATGAATATTATATCTTATCATGAAACATAGATATGAGATGCAATATCTCGTTTTAAGAAGCATTTGAACTCTATTGCTTCGATACGTAGATATCTGCAAACGCTATTTCCTAGCAAGGAAGTGTCGCATTTACATTCATTTGAAGTGTAGACGAGGAATACATGACACTTCGCAAATCATATAATATCTTACCATGAAACATAGAAATGAGATGCGATATCGCGTTTTAAGAATCAAAAGATCTCTATTGCTACGATACGTAGATATCTGCAAACGCTATTTCCTTGGAAGGAAGTGTCGCATTTACATTCACTTGATGTGTAGACGAGGAATACATAACACTTCGCAAATCATATTATATCTTACCATGAAACATAGAAATGAGATGCGATATCGCGTTTTAAGAAGCATTAGAACTCTATTGCTACGATACGTAGACATCTGCAAACGCTATTTCCTTGCAAGGAAGTGTCGCATTTACATTCATTTGAAGTGTAGACGAGGAATACATGACACTTCGCAAATCATATTATATCTTATCATGAAACATAGAAATGAGATGCGATATCGCGTTTTAAGAAGCATTAGAACACTATTGCTACGATAGGTAGACATTTGCAAACGCTATTTCCTTGCAAGGAAGTGTCGCATTTACATTCATTTGAAGTGTAGAAGAGGAATACATAACACTTCGCAAATCATATTATATCTTACCATGAAACATAGAAATGAGATGCGATATCGCGTTTTAAGAAGCATTAGAACTCTATTGCTACGATACGTAGACATCTGCAAACGCTATTTCCTTGCAAGGAAGTGTCGCATTTACATTCATTTGAAGTGTAGACGAGGAATACATAACACTTCGCAATGAATATTACATCTTATCATGAAACATAGATATGAGATGCAATATCTCGTTTTAAGAAGCATTTGAACTCTATTGCTTCGATACGTAGACATCTGCAAACGCTATTTCCTAGCGAGGAAGTGTCGCATTCACACTCATTTGAAGTGCAGACGAGGAATACATAACACTTCGCAAATCGTATTATATCTTACCATGAAACATAGAAATGAGGTGCGATATCGCGTTTTAAGAAGCATTAGATCTCTATTGCTACGATCCGTAGACATCTGCAAACGCTATTTCCTTGCAAGGAAGTGTCGCATTTACATTCATTTGAATCGTAGACGAGGAATGCATAACACTTCGCAATGAATATTATATCTTATCATGAAACATAGATATGAGATGCAATATCTCGTTTTAAGAAGCACTTGAACTCTATTGCTTCGATACGTAGACATCTGCAAACGCTATTTCCTAGCGAGGAAGTGTCGCATTCACATTCATTTGAAGTGCAGACGAGGAATACATAACACTCCGCAAATCATACTATATCTTACCATGAAAGATAGAAATGAAATGCGATATCGCCTTTTAAGAAGCATCAGAAGTCCATTGCTACGATACGTAGACATCTGCAAACGCTATTTCCTTGCATAGAAGTGTCGCATTTACATTCATTTGAAGTGTAGACGAGGAATAGATAACACTTCGCAAATCATATTATATCTTACCATGAAACATAGGTATGAGATGCAATATCTCGTTTTAAGAAGCATTTGATCTCTATTGCTTCGATACGTAGACATCTGCAAACGCTATTTCCTTGCAAGGAAGTGTCGCATTCACATTCATTTGATGTGTAGACGACGAATACATAACACTTCGCAAATAATATTATATCTTACCATGAAACATAGCAATGAGATGCGATATCGCGTTTTAAGAAACATAAGAACTCTATTGCTACGATACGTAGACATCTGCAAACGCTATTTCCTTGCAAAGAAGTGTCGCATTTACATTCATTTGAAGTGTAGACGAGGAATACATAACACTTCGCAAATCATATTGTATCTTACCATGAAACATAGAAATGAGATGCGATATCGCCTTTTAAGAATCATAAGAACTCTATTGCTACGATACGTAGACATCTGCAAACGCTATTTCCTTGCAAGGATGTGTCGCATTTACATTCATTTGAAGTGTAGACGAGGAATACATAACACTTCGCAAATCATATTATACCTTACCATGAAACATAGAAATGAAATGCGATATCGCCTTTTAAGAAGCATCAGAAATCCATTGCTACGATACGTAGACATCTGCAAAAGCTATTTCCTTGCAAGGAAGTGTCGCATTTACATTCATTTGAAGTGTAGACGAGGAATACATGACACTTCGCAAATCATATTATATCTTACCATGAAACATAGGTATGAGATGCAATATCTCGTTTTAAGAAGCATTTGATCTCTATTGCTTCGATACGTATTCATCTGCAAACGCTATTTCCTTGCAAGAAAGTGTCGCATTTACATTCATTTGATGTGTAGACGAGGAATACATAACACTTCGCAAATCATATTATATCTTACCATGAAACATAGAAATGAGATGAGACATCGCCTTTTAAGAAGCATTAGAAATCCATTGCTACGATACGTAGACATCTGCAAACGCTATTTCCTTGCAAGGAAGTGTCGCATTTACATTCATTTGAAGTGTAGACGAGGAATACATGACACTTCGCAAATCATATTATATCTTACCATGAAACATAGTTATGAGATGCAATATCTCGTTTTAAGAAGCATTTGAACTCTATTGCTTCGATACGTAGACATCTGCAAACGCTATTTCCTTGCAAGGAAGTGTCGCATTTACATTCATTTGATTTGTAGACGAGGAATACATAACACTTCGCAAATAATATTATATCTTACCATGAAACATAGAAATGAGATGCGATATCGCGTTTTAAGAATCGTAAGAACTCTATTGCTACGATACGTAGACATCTGCAAACGCTATTTCCTTGCAAAGAAGTGTCGCATTTACATTCATTTGAAGTGTAGACGAGGAATACATGACACTTCTCAAATCATATTATATCTTATCATGAAACATAGAAATGAGATGCGATATCGCGTTTTAAGAAGCATTAGAACACTATTGCTACGATAGGTAGACATTTGCAGACGCTATTTCCTTGCAAGGAAGTGTCGCATTTACATTCAGTTGATGTGTAGACGAGGAATACATAACACTTCGCAAATCATATTATATCTTACCATGAAACATAGAAATGAGATGCGATATCGCGTTCTAAGAAGCATTAGAACTCTATTGCTACGATACGTAGACATCTGCAAACGCTATTTCCTTGCAAGGAAGTGTCGCATTTACATTCATTTGAAGTGTAGACGAGGAATACATGACACTTCGCAAATCATATTATATCTTATCATGAAACACAGAAATGAGATGCGATATCGCGTTTAAGAAGCATTAGAACACTATTGCTACGATAGGTAGACATTTGCAAACGCTATTTCCTTGCAAGGAAGTGTCGCATTTACATTCATTTGAAGTGTAGGCGAGGAATACATAACACTTCGCAAATCATATTATATCTTACCATGAAACATAGAAATGAGATGCAATATCGCGTTTTAAGAAGCATTAGAACTCTATTTCTACGATACCTAGACATCTGCAGACGCTATTTCCTAGCAAGGAAGTGTCGCATTTACATTCACTTGAAGTGTAGACGAGGAATACATAACACTTCGCAAGTCATATTATATCTTACCATGAAACATAGAAATGAGATGCGATATCGCGTTTTAAGAAGCATTAGAACTCTATTGCTACGATACGTAGACATCTGCAAACACTATTTCCCTGCAAGGAAGTGTCGCATTTACATTCATTTGATGTGTAGGCGAGGAATACATAACACTTCGCAAATCATATTATATCTTACCATGAAACATAGAAATGAGATGCGATATCGCGTTTTAAGAATCGTAAGAACTCTATTGCTACGATACGTAGACATCTGCAAACGCTATTTCCTTGCAAAGAAGTGTCGCATTTACATTCATTTGAAGTGTAGACGAGGAATACATAACACTTCGCAAATCATATTATATCTTACCATGAAACATAGAAATGAGATGCGATATCGCGTTTTAAGAATCATAAGAACTCTATTGCTACGATACGTAGACATCTGCAAGCGCTATTTCCTTGCAAGGAAGTGTAGCATTTACATTCAGTTGATGTGTAGTCGAGGAATACATAACACTTCTCAAATCACATTATGTCTTACCATGAAACATAGAAATGAGATGCGATATCGCGTTTTAAGAAGCATTAGAACTCTATTGCTACGATACGTAGACATCTGCAAACGCTATTTCCTTGCAAGGAAGTGTCGCATTTACATTCATTTGAAGTGTAGACGATGAATACATAACACTTCGCAAATCATATTATATCTTACCATGAAACATAGAAATGGGATGCGATATCGCATTTTAAGAATCATAAGAACTCTATTGCTACGATACGTAGACATCTGCAAACGCTATTTCCTTGCAAGGAAGTGTCGCATTTACATTCATTTGAATCGTAGACCAGGAATGCATAACACTTCGCAATGAATATTATATCTTATCATGAAACATAGATATGAGATGCAATATCTCGTTTTAAGAAGCATTTGAACTCTATTGCTTCGATACATAGATATCTGCAAACGCTATTTCCTAGCAAGGAAGTGTCGCATTTACATTCATTTGAAGTGTAGACGAGGAATACATGACACTTCGCAAATCATATAATATCTTACCATGAAACATAGAAATGAGATGCGATATCGCGTTTTAAGAATCAAAAGATCTCTATTGCTACGATACGTAGACATCTGCAAACGCTATTTCCTTGGAAGGAAGTGTCGCATTTACATTCACTTGATGTGTAGACGAGGAATACATAACACTTCGCAAATCATATTATATCTTACCATGAAACATAGAAATGAGATGCGATATCGCGTTTTAAGAAGCATTAGAACTCTATTGCTACAATACGTAGACATCTGCAAACGCTATTTCCCTGCAAGGAAGTGTCGCATTTACATTCATTTGATGTGTAGGCGAGGAATACATAACACTTCGCAAATCATATTATATCTTACCATGAAACATAGAAATGAGATGCGACATCGCGTTTTAAGCATCATAAGAACTCTATTGCTACGATACGTAGACATCTGCAAACGCTATTTCCTTGCAAGGAAGTGTCGCATTTACATTCATTTGAATCGTAGACCAGGAATGCATAACACTTCGCAATGAATATTATATCTTATCATGAAACATAGATATGAGATGCAATATCTCGTTTTAAGAAGCATTTGAACTCTATTGCTTCGATACGTAGATATCTGCAAACGCTATTTCCTAGCAAGGAAGTGTCGCATTTACATTCATTTGAAGTGTAGACGAGGAATACATGACACTTCGCAAATCATATAATATCTTACCATGAAACATAGAAATGAGATGCGATATCGCGTTTTAAGAATCAAAAGATCTCTATTGCTACGATACGTAGATATCTGCAAACGCTATTTCCTTGGAAGGAAGTGTCGCATTTACATTCACTTGATGTGTAGACGAGGAATACATAACACTTCGCAAATCATATTATATCTTACCATGAAACATAGAAATGAGATGCGATATCGCGTTTTAAGAAGCATTAGAACTCTATTGCTACGATACGTAGACATCTGCAAACGCTATTTCCTTGCAAGGAAGTGTGGCATTTACATTCATTTGAAGTGTAGACGAGGAATACATGACACTTCGCAAATCATATTATATCTTATCATGAAACATAGAAATGAGATGCGATATCGCGTTTTAAGAAGCATTAGAACACTATTGCTACGATAGGTAGACATTTGCAAACGCTATTTCCTTGCATGGAAGTGTCGCATTTACATTCATTTGAAGTGTAGAAGAGGAATACATAACACTTCGCAAATCATATTATATCTTACCATGAAACATAGAAATGAGATGCGATATCGCGTTTTAAGAAGCATTAGAACTCTATTGCTACGATACGTAGACATCTGCAAACGCTATTTCCTTGCAAGGAAGTGTCGCATTTACATTCATTTGAAGTGTAGACGAGGAATACATAACACTTCGCAATGAATATTACATCTTATCATGAAACATAGATATGAGATGCAATATCTCGTTTTAAGAAGCATTTGAACTCTATTGCTTCGATACGTAGACATCTGCAAACGCTATTTCCTAGCGAGGAAGTGTCGCATTCACATTCATTTGAAGTGCAGACGAGGAATACATAACACTTCGCAAATCGTATTATATCTTACCATGAAACATAGAAATGAGGTGCGATATCGCGTTTTAAGAAGCATTAGATCTCTATTGCTACGATCCGTAGACATCTGCAAACGCTATTTCCTTGCAAGGAAGTGTCGCATTTACATTCATTTGAATCGTAGACGAGGAATGCATAACACTTCGCAATGAATATTATATCTTATCATGAAACATAGATATGAGATGCAATATCTCGTTTTAAGAAGCACTTGAACTCTATTGCTTCGATACGTAGACATCTGCAAACGCTATTTCCTAGCGAGGAAGTGTCGCATTCACATTCATTTGAAGTGCAGACGAGGAATACATAACACTCCGCAAATCATACTATATCTTACCATGAAAGATAGAAATGAAATGCGATATCGCCTTTTAAGAAGCATCAGAAGTCCATTGCTACGATACGTAGACATCTGCAAACGCTATTTCCTTGCATAGAAGTGTCGCATTTACATTCATTTGAAGTGTAGACGAGGAATACATAACACTTCGCAAATCATATTATATCTTACCATGAAACATAGGTATGAGATGCAATATCTCGTTTTAAGAAGCATTTGATCTCTATTGCTTCGATACGTAGACATCTGCAAACGCTATTTCCTTGCAAGGAAGTGTCGCATTCACATTCATTTGATGTGTAGACGACGAATACATAACACTTCGCAAATAATATTATATCTTACCATGAAACATAGCAATGAGATGCGATATCGCGTTTTAAGAAACATAAGAACTCTATTGCTACGATACGTAGACATCTGCAAACGCTATTTCCTTGCAAAGAAGTGTCGCATTTACATTCATTTGAAGTGTAGACGAGGAATACATAACACTTCGCAAATCATATTGTATCTTACCATGAAACATAGAAATGAGATGCGATATCGCCTTTTAAGAATCATTAGAACTCTATCGCTACGATACGTAGACATCTGCAAACGCTATTTCCTTGCAAGGAAGTGTCGCATTTACATTCATTTGAAGTGTGGACGAGGAATACATGACACTTCGCAAATCATATTATATCTTACCATGAAACATAGGAATGAGATGCGATATCGCGCTTTAAGAAGCATCAGAAATCCATTGCTACGATACGTAGACATCTGCAAACGCTATTTCCTTGCAAGAAAGTATCGCATTTACATTCATTTGAAGTGTAGACGAGGAATACATAACACTTCGCAAATCATATTATACCTTACCATGAAACATAGAAATGAGATGCGATATCGCGTTTTAAGAAGCATTAGAACTCTACTGCTACGATACGCAGACATCTGCAAACGCTATTTCCTAGCGAGGAAGTGTCACATTCACATTCGTTTGAAGTGTAGACGAGGAATACATAACACTTCGCAAATCATATTATATCTTACCATGAAACATAGAAATGCGATGCGATATCGCGTTTTAAGAAGCATTGGAACTCTATTGCTACGATACGTAGACATCTGCAAAAGCTATTTCCTTGCAAGGAAGTGTCGCATTTACATTCATTTGAAGTGTAGACGAGGAATACATGACACTTCGCAAATCATATTATATCTTACCATGAAACATAGAAATGAGATGAGACATCGCCTTTTAAGAAGCATTAGAAATCCATTGCAACGATACGTAGACATCTGCAAACGCTATTTCCTTGCAAGGAAGTGTCGCATTTACATTCATTTGAAGTGTAGACGAGGAATACATGACACTTCGCAAATCATATTATATCTTACCATGAAACATAGTTATGAGATGCAATATCTCGTTTTAAGAAGCATTTGAACTCTATTGCTTCGATACGTAGACATCTGCAAACGCTATTTCCTTGCAAGGAAGTGTCGCATTTACATTCATTTGATTTGTAGACGAGGAATACATAACACTTCGCAAATAATATTATATCTTACCATGAAACATAGAAATGAGATGCGACATCGCGTTTTAAGAATTGTAAGAACTCTATTGCTACGATACGTAGACATCTGCAAACGCTATTTCCTTGCAAAGAAGTGTCGCATTTACATTCATTTGAAGTGTAGACGAGGAATACATAACACTTCGCAAATCATATTATATCTTACCATGAAACATAGAAATGAGATGCGATATCGCGTTTTAAGAATCATAAGAACTCTATTGCTACGATACGTAGACATCTGCAAGCGCTATTTCCTTGCAAGGAAGTGTCGCATTTACATTCAGTTGATGTGTAGTCGAGGAATACATAACACTTCTCAAATCACATTATGTCTTACCATGAAACATAGAAATGAGATGCGATATCGCGTTTTAAGAAGCATTAGAACTCTATTGCTACGATACGTAGATATCTGCAAACGCTATTTCCTTGCAAGGAAGTGTCGCATTTACATTCATTTGAAGTGTAGACGAGGAATACATGACACTTCGCAAATCATATTATATCTTATCATGAAACATAGAAATGAGATGCGATATCGCGTTTTAAGAAGCATTAGAACACTATTGCTACGATAGGTAGACACTTGCAAACGCTATTTCCTTGCAAGGAAGTGTCGCATTTACATTCAGTTGATGTGTAGACGAGGAATACATAACACTTCGCAAATCATATTATATCTTACCATGAAACATAGAAATGAGATGCGATATCGCGTTCTAAGAAGCATTAGAACTCTATTGCTACGATACGTAGACATCTGCAAACGCTATTTCCTTGCAAGGAAGTGTCGCATTTACATTCATTTGAAGTGTAGACGAGGAATACATGACACTTCGCAAATCATATTATATCTTATCATGAAACATAGAAATGAGATGCGATATCGCGTTTTAAGAATCATAAGAACTCTATTGCTACGATACGTAGACATCTGCAAGCGCTATTTCCTTGCAAGGAAGTGTCGCATTTACATTCAGTTGATGTGTAGACGAGGAATACATAACACTTCTCAAATCATATTATGTCTTACCATGAAACATAGAAATGAGATGCGATATCGCGTTTTAAGAAGCATTAGAACTCTATTGCTACGATACGTAGACATCTGCAAACCCTATTTCCTTGCAAGGAAGTGTCGCATTTACATTCATTTGAAGTGTAGACGAGGAATACATGACACTTCTCAAATCATATTATATCTTATCATGAAACATAGAAATGAGATGCGATATCGCGTTTTAAGAAGCATTAGAACACTATTGCTACGATAGGTAGACATTTGCAGACGCTATTTCCTTGCAAGGAAGTGTCGCATTTACATTCAGTTGATGTGTAGACGAGGAATACATAACACTTCGCAAATCATATTATATCTTACCCTGAAACATAGAAATGAGATGCGATATCGCGTTCTAAGAAGCATTAGAACTCTATTGCTACGATACGTAGACATCTGCAAACACTATTTCCTTGCAAGGAAGTGTCGCATTTACATTCATTTGAAGTGTAGACGAGGAATACATGACACTTCGCAAATCATATTATATCTTATCATGAAACACAGAAATGAGATGCGATATCGCGTTTAAGAAGCATTAGAACACTATTGCTACGATAGGTAGACATTTGCAAACGCTATTTCCTTGCAAGGAAGTGTCGCATTTACATTCATTTGAAGTGTAGGCGAGGAATACATAACACTTCGCAAATCATATTATATCTTACCATGAAACATAGAAATGAGATGCGATATCGCGTTTTAAGAAGCATTAGAACTCTATTTCTACGATACCTAGACATCTGCAGACGCTATTTCCTAGCAAGGAAGTGTCGCATTTACATTCACTTGAAGTGTAGACGAGGAATACATAACACTTCGCAAGTCATATTATATCTTACCATGAAACATAGAAATGAGATGCGATATCGCGTTTTAAGAAGCATTAGAACTCTATTGCTACGATACGTAGACATCTGCAAACACTATTTCCCTGCAAGGAAGTGTCGCATTTACATTCATTTGATGTGTAGGCGAGGAATACATAACACTTCGCAAATCATATTATATCTTACCATGAAACATAGAAATGAGATGCGACATCGCGTTTTAAGCATCATAAGAACTCTATTGCAACGATACGTAGACATCTGCAAACGCTATTTCCTTGCAAGGAAGTGTCGCATTTACATTCATTTGAATCGTAGACCAGGAATGCATAACACTTCGCAATGAATATTATATCTTATCATGAAACATAGATATGAGATGCAATATCTCGTTTTAAGAAGCATTTGAACTCTATTGCTTCGATACGTAGATATCTGCAAACGCTATTTCCTAGCAAGGAAGTGTCGCATTTACATTCATTTGAAGTGTAGACGAGGAATACATGACACTTCGCAAATCATATAATATCTTACCATGAAACATAGAAATGAGATGCGATATCGCGTTTTAAGAATCAAAAGATCTCTATTGCTACGATACGTAGACATCTGCAAACGCTATTTCCTTGGAAGGAAGTGTCGCATTTACATTCACTTGATGTGTAGACGAGGAATACATAACACTTCGCAAATCATATTATATCTTACCATGAAACATAGAAATGAGATGCGATATCGCGTTTTAAGAAGCATTAGAACTCTATTGCTACAATACGTAGACATCTGCAAACGCTATTTCCCTGCAAGGAAGTGTCGCATTTACATTCATTTGATGTGTAGGCGAGGAATACATAACACTTCGCAAATCATATTATATCTTACCATGAAACATAGAAATGAGATGCGACATCGCGTTTTAAGCATCATAAGAACTCTATTGCTACGATACGTAGACATCTGCAAACGCTATTTCCTTGCAAGGAAGTGTCGCATTTACATTCATTTGAATCGTAGACCAGGAATGCATAACACTTCGCAATGAATATTATATCTTATCATGAAACATAGATATGAGATGCAATATCTCGTTTTAAGAAGCATTTGAACTCTATTGCTTCGATACGTAGATATCTGCAAACGCTATTTCCTAGCAAGGAAGTGTCGCATTTACATTCATTTGAAGTGTAGACGAGGAATACATGACACTTCGCAAATCATATAATATCTTACCATGAAACATAGAAATGAGATGCGATATCGCGTTTTAAGAATCAAAAGATCTCTATTGCTACGATACGTAGACATCTGCAAACGCTATTTCCTTGCAAGGAAGTGTCGCATTTACATTCATTTGAAGTGTAGACGAGGAATACATGACACTTCGCAAATCATATTATATCTTATCATGAAACATAGAAATGAGATGCGATATCGCGTTTTAAGAAGCATTAGAACACTATTGCTACGATAGGTAGACATTTGCAAACGCTATTTCCTTGCAAGGAAGTGTCGCATTTACATTCATTTGAAGTGTAGAAGAGGAATACATAACACTTCGCAAATCATATTATATCTTACCATGAAACATAGGAATGAGATGCGATATCGCGCTTTAAGAAGCATCTGAAATCCATTGCTACGATACGTAGACATCTGCAAACGCTATTTCCTTGCAAGAAAGTATCGCTTTTACATTCGTTTGAAGTGTAGACGAGGAATACATAACACTTCGCAAATCATATTATACCTTACCATGAAACATAGAAATGAGATGCGATATCGCGTTTTAAGAAGCATTAGAACTCTACTGCTACGATACGCAGACATCTGCAAACGCTATTTCCTAGCGAGGAAGTGTCACATTCACATTCGTTTGAAGTGTAGACGAGGAATACATAACACTTCGCAAATCATATTATATCTTACCATGAAACATAGAAATGCGATGCGATATCGCGTTTTAAGAAGCATTGGAACTCTATTGCTACGATACGTAGACATCTGCAAACGCTATTTCCTTGCAAGGAAGTGTCGCATTTACATTCATTTGAAGTGTAGACGATGAATACATAACACTTCGCAAATCATATTATATCTTACCATGAAACATAGAAATGGGATGCGATATCGCATTTTAAGAATCATAAGAACTCTATTGCTACGATACGTAGACATCTGCAAACGCTATTTCCTTGCAAGGATGTGTCGCATTTACATTCATTTGAAGTGTAGACGAGGAATACATAACACTTCGCAAATCATATTATACCTTACCATGAAACATAGAAATGAAATGCGATATCGCCTTTTAAGAAGCATCAGAAATCCATTGCTACGATACGTAGACATCTGCAAAAGCTATTTCCTTGCAAGGAAGTGTCGCATTTACATTCATTTGAAGTGTAGACGAGGAATACATGACACTTCGCAAATCATATTATATCTTACCATGAAACATAGAAATGAGATGCGATATCGCGTTCTAAGAAGCATTAGAACTCTATTGCTACGATACGTAGACATCTGCAAACGCTATTTCCTTGCAAGGAAGTGTCGCATTTACATTCAGTTGATGTGTAGACGAGGAATACATGACACTTCTCAAATCATATTATATCTTATCATGAAACATAGAAATGAGATGCGATATCGCGTTTTAAGAAGCATTAGAACACTATTGCTACGATAGGTAGACATTTGCAGACGCTATTTCCTTGCAAGGAAGTGTCGCATTTACATTCATTTGAAGTGTAGACGAGGAATACATGACACTTCGCAAATCATATTATATCTTACCATGAAACATAGTTATGAGATGCAATATCTCGTTTTAAGAAGCATTTGAACTCTATTGCTTCGATACGTAGACATCTGCAAACGCTATTTCCTTGCAAGGAAGTGTCGCATTTACATTCATTTGATTTGTAGACGAGGAATACATAACACTTCGCAAATAATATTATATCTTACCATGAAACATAGAAATGAGATGCGATATCGCGTTTTAAGAATCGTAAGAACTCTATTGCTACGATACGTAGACATCTGCAAACGCTATTTCCTTGCAAAGAAGTGTCGCATTTACATTCATTTGAAGTGTAGACGAGGAATACATGACACTTCTCAAATCATATTATATCTTATCATGAAACATAGAAATGAGATGCGATATCGCGTTTTAAGAAGCATTAGAACACTATTGCTACGATAGGTAGACATTTGCAGACGCTATTTCCTTGCAAGGAAGTGTCGCATTTACATTCAGTTGATGTGTAGACGAGGAATACATAACACTTCGCAAATCATATTATATCTTACCATGAAACATAGAAATGAGATGCGATATCGCGTTCTAAGAAGCATTAGAACTCTATTGCTACGATACGTAGACATCTGCAAACGCTATTTCCTTGCAAGGAAGTGTCGCATTTACATTCATTTGAAGTGTAGACGAGGAATACATGACACTTCGCAAATCATATTATATCTTATCAAGAAACACAGAAATGAGATGCGATATCGCGTTTAAGAAGCATTAGAACACTATTGCTACGATAGGTAGACATTTGCAAACGCTATTTCCTTGCAAGGAAGTGTCGCATTTACATTCATTTGAAGTGTAGGCGAGGAATACATAACACTTCGCAAATCATATTATATCTTACCATGAAACATAGAAATGAGATGCGATATCGCGTTTTAAGAAGCATTAGAACTCTATTTCTACGATACCTAGACATCTGCAGACGCTATTTCCTAGCAAGGAAGTGTCGCATTTACATTCACTTGAAGTGTAGACGAGGAATACATAACACTTCGCAAGTCATATTATATCTTACCATGAAACATAGAAATGAGATGCGATATCGCGTTTTAAGAAGCATTAGAACTCTATTGCTATGATACGTAGACATCTGCAAACACTATTTCCCTGCAAGGAAGTGTCGCATTTACATTCATTTGATGTGTAGGCGAGGAATACATAACACTTCGCAAATCATATTATATCTTACCATGAAACATAGAAATGAGATGCGACATCGCGTTTTAAGCATCATAAGAACTCTATTGCTACGATACGTAGACATCTGCAAACGCTATTTCCTTGCAAGGAAGTGTCGCATTTACATTCATTTGAATCGTAGACCAGGAATGCATAACACTTCGCAATGAATATTATATCTTATCATGAAACATAGATATGAGATGCAATATCTCGTTTTAAGAAGCATTTGAACTCTATTGCTTCGATACGTAGATATCTGCAAACGCTATTTCCTTGCAAGGAAGTGTCGCATTTACATTCATTTGAAGTGTAGAAGAGGAATACATAACACTTCGCAAATCATATTATATCTTACCATGAAACATAGGAATGAGATGCGATATCGCGCTTTAAGAAGCATCTGAAATCCATTGCTACGATACGTAGACATCTGCAAACGCTATTTCCTTGCAAGAAAGTATCGCTTTTACATTCGTTTGAAGTGTAGACGAGGAATACATAACACTTCGCAAATCATATTATACCTTACCATGAAACATAGAAATGAGATGCGATATCGCGTTTTAAGAAGCATTAGAACTCTACTGCTACGATACGCAGACATCTGCAAACGCTATTTCCTAGCGAGGAAGTGTCACATTCACATTCGTTTGAAGTGTAGACGAGGAATACATAACACTTCGCAAATCATATTATATCTTACCATGAAACATAGAAATGCGATGCGATATCGCGTTTTAAGAAGCATTGGAACTCTATTGCTACGATACGTAGACATCTGCAAACGCTATTTCCTTGCAAGGAAGTGTCGCATTTACATTCATTTGAAGTGTAGACGATGAATACATAACACTTCGCAAATCATATTATATCTTACCATGAAACATAGAAATGGGATGCGATATCGCATTTTAAGAATCATAAGAACTCTATTGCTACGATACGTAGACATCTGCAAACGCTATTTCCTAGCGAGGAAGTGTCACATTCACATTCGTTTGAAGTGTAGACGAGGAATACATAACACTTCGCAAATCATATTATATCTTACCATGAAACATAGAAATGCGATGCGATATCGCGTTTTAAGAAGCATTGGAACTCTATTGCTACGATACGTAGACATCTGCAAACGCCATTTCCTTGCAAGGAAGTGTCGCATTTACATTCATTTGAAGTGTAGACGATGAATACATAACACTTCGCAAATCATATTATATCTTACCATGAAACATAGTTATGAGATGCAATATCTCGTTTTAAGAAGCATTTGAACTCTATTGCTTCGATACGTAGACATCTGCAAACGCTATTTCCTTGCAAGGAAGTGTCGCATTTACATTCATTTGATTTGTAGACGAGGAATACATAACACTTCGCAAATAATATTATATCTTACCATGAAACATAGAAATGAGATGCGATATCGCGTTTTAAGAATCGTAAGAACTCTATTGCTACGATACGTAGACATCTGCAAACGCTATTTCCTTGCAAAGAAGTGTCGCATTTACATTCATTTGAAGTGTAGACGAGGAATACATGACACTTCTCAAATCATATTATATCTTATCATGAAACATAGAAATGAGATGCGATATCGCGTTTTAAGAAGCATTAGAACACTATTGCTACGATAGGTAGACATTTGCAGACGCTTTTTCCTTGCAAGGAAGTGTCGCATTTACATTCAGTTGATGTGTAGACGAGGAATACATAACACTTCGCAAATCATATTATATCTTACCATGAAACATAGAAATGAGATGCGATATCGCGTTCTAAGAAGCATTAGAACTCTATTGCTACGATACGTAGACATCTGCAAACGCTATTTCCTTGCAAGGAAGTGTCGCATTTACATTCATTTGAAGTGTAGACGAGGAATACATGACACTTCGCAAATCATATTATATCTTACCATGAAACATAGAAATGAGATGCGATATCGCGTTTTAAGAATCGTAAGAACTCTATTGCTACGATACGTAGACACCTGCAAACGCTATTTCCTTGCAAAGAAGTGTCGCATTTACATTCATTTGAAGTGTAGACGAGGAATACATAACACTTCGCAAATCATATTATATCTTACCATGAAACATAGAAATGAGATGCGATATCGCGTTTTAAGAATCATAAGAACTCTATTGCTACGATACGTAGACATCTGCAAGCGCTATTTCCTTGCAAGGAAGTGTCGCATTTACATTCAGTTGATGTGTAGTCGAGGAATACATAACACTTCTCAAATCACATTATGTCTTACCATGAAACATAGAAATGAGATGCGATATCGCGTTTTAAGAAGCATTAGAACTCTATTGCTACGATACGTAGACATCTGCAAACGCTATTTCCTTGCAAGGAAGTGTCGCATTTACATTCATTTGAAGTGTAGACGATGAATACATAACACTTCGCAAATCATATTATATCTTACCATGAAACATAGAAATGGGATGCGATATCGCATTTTAAGAATCATAAGAACTCTATTGCTACGATACGTAGACATCTGCAAACGCTATTTCCTAGCGAGGAAGTGTCACATTCACATTCGTTTGAAGTGTAGACGAGGAATACATAACACTTCGCAAATCATATTATATCTTACCATGAAACATAGAAATGCGATGCGATATCGCGTTTTAAGAAGCATTGGAACTATATTGCTACGATACGTAGACATCTGCAAACGCCATTTCCTCCCAAGGAAGTGTCGCATTTACATTCATTTGAAGTGTAGACGATGAATACATAACACTTCGCAAATCATATTATATCTTACCATGAAACATAGAAATGGGATGCGATATCGCATTTTAAGAATCATAAGAACTCTATTGCTACGATACGTAGACATCTGCAAACGCTATTTCCTTGCAAGGATGTGTCGCATTTACATTCATTTGAAGTGTAGACGAGGAATACATAACACTTCGCAAATCATATTATACCTTACCATGAAACATAGAAATGAAATGCGATATCGCCTTTTAAGAAGCATCAGAAATCCATTGCTACGATACGTAGACATCTGCAAAAGCTATTTCCTTGCAAGGAAGTGTCGCATTTACATTCATTTGAAGTGTAGACGAGGAATACATGACACTTCGCAAATCATATTATATCTTACCATGAAACATAGGTATGAGATGCAATATCTCGTTTTAAGAAGCATTTGATCTCTATTGCTTCGATACGTATTCATCTGCAAACGCTATTTCCTTGCAAGAAAGTGTCGCATTTACATTCATTTGATGTGTAGACGAGGAATACATAACACTTCGCAAATCATATTATATCTTACCATGAAACATAGAAATGAGATGAGACATCGCCTTTTAAGAAGCATTAGAAATCCATTGCTACGATACGTAGACATCTGCAAACGCTATTTCCTTGCAAGGAAGTGTCGCATTTACATTCATTTGAAGTGTAGACGAGGATTACATGACACTTCGCAAATCATATTATATCTTACCATGAAACATAGTTATGAGATGCAATATCTCGTTTTAAGAAGCATTTGAACTCTATTGCTTCGATACGTAGACATCTGCAAACGCTATTTCCTTGCAAGGAAGTGTCGCATTTACATTCTTTTGATTTGTAGACGAGGAATACATAACACTTCGCAAATAATATTATATCTTACCATGAAACATAGAAATGAGATGCGATATCGCGTTTTAAGAATCGTAAGAACTCTATTGCTACGATACGTAGACATCTGCAAACGCTATTTCCTTGCAAAGAAGTGTCGCATTTACATTCATTTGAAGTGTAGACGAGGAATACATGACACTTCTCAAATCATATTATATCTTATCATGAAACATAGAAATGAGATGCGATATCGCGTTTTAAGAAGCATTAGAACACTATTGCTACGATAGGTAGACATTTGCAGACGCTATTTCCTTGCAAGGAAGTGTCGCATTTACATTCAGTTGATGTGTAGACGAGGAATACATAACACTTCGCAAATCATATTATATCTTACCATGAAACATAGAAATGAGATGCGATATCGCGTTCTAAGAAGCATTAGAACTCTATTGCTACGATACGTAGACATCTGCAAACGCTATTTCCTTGCAAGGAAGTGTCGCATTTACATTCATTTGAAGTGTAGACGAGGAATACATGACACTTCGCAAATCATATTATATCTTATCATGAAACACAGAAATG
The DNA here is from genome assembly GCF_050948175.1 of Xylocopa sonorina. Lineage (NCBI taxonomy): Eukaryota > Metazoa > Arthropoda > Insecta > Hymenoptera > Apidae > Xylocopa > Xylocopa sonorina. The sequence continues at coordinate 565,624 of NW_027490306.1, forward strand.
AGATGCGATATCGCGTTTAAGAAGCATTAGAACACTATTGCTACGATAGGTAGACATTTGCAAACGCTATTTCCTTGCAAGGAAGTGTCGCATTTACATTCATTTGAAGTGTAGGCGAGGAATACATAACACTTCGCAAATCATATTATATCTTACCATGAAACATAGAAATGAGATGCGATATCGCGTTTTAAGAAGCATTAGAACTCTATTTCTACGATACCTAGACATCTGCAGACGCTATTTCCTAGCAAGGAAGTGTCGCATTTACATTCACTTGAAGTGTAGACGAGGAATACATAACACTTCGCAAGTCATATTATATCTTACCATGAAACATAGAAATGAGATGCGATATCGCGTTTTAAGAAGCATTAGAACTCTATTGCTACGATACGTAGACATCTGCAAACACTATTTCCCTGCAAGGAAGTGTCGCATTTACATTCATTTGATGTGTAGGCGAGGAATACATAACACTTCGCAAATCATATTATATCTTACCATGAAACATAGAAATGAGATGCGACATCGCGTTTTAAGCATCATAAGAACTCTATTGCTACGATACGTAGACATCTGCAAACGGTATTTCCTTGCAAGGAAGTGTCGCATTTACATTCATTTGAATCGTAGACGAGGAATGCATAACACTTCGCAATGAATATTATATCTTACCATGAAGCATAGAAATGAGATGCGATATCACGTTTTAAGAATCATAAGAACTCTATTGCTACGATACGTAGACATCTGCAAACGCTATTTCCTTGCAAGGAAGTGTCGCATTTACATTCATTTGAATCGTAGACCAGGAATGCATAACACTTCGCAATGAATATTATATCTTATCATGAAACATAGATATGAGATGCAATATCTCGTATTAAGAAGCATTTGAACTCTATTGCTTCGATACGTAGATATCTGCAAACGCTATTTCCTAGCAAGGAAGTGTCGCATTTACATTCATTTGAAGTGTAGACGAGGAATACATGACACTTCGCAAATCATATAATATCTTACCATGAAACATAGAAATGAGATGCGATATCGCGTTTTAAGAATCAAAAGATCTCTATTGCTACGATACGTAGACATCTGCAAACGCTATTTCCTTGGAAGGAAGTGTCGCATTTACATTCACTTGATGTGTAGACGAGGAATACATAACACTTCGCAAATCATATTATATCTTACCATGAAACATAGAAATGAGATGCGATATCGCGTTTTAAGAAGCATTAGAACTCTATTGCTACAATACGTAGACATCTGCAAACGCTATTTCCCTGCAAGGAAGTGTCGCATTTACATTCATTTGATGTGTAGGCGAGGAATACATAACACTTCGCAAATCATATTATATCTTACCATGAAACATAGAAATGAGATGCGACATCGCGTTTTAAGCATCATAAGAACTCTATTGCTACGATACGTAGACATCTGCAAACGCTATTTCCTTGCAAGGAAGTGTCGCATTTACATTCATTTGAATCGTAGACCAGGAATGCATAACACTTCGCAATGAATATTATATCTTATCATGAAACATAGATATGAGATGCAATATCTCGTTTTAAGAAGCATTTGAACTCTATTGCTTCGATACGTAGATATCTGCAAACGCTATTTCCTAGCAAGGAAGTGTCGCATTTACATTCATTTGAAGTGTAGACGAGGAATACATGACACTTCGCAAATCATATAATATCTTACCATGAAACATAGAAATGAGATGCGATATCGCGTTTTAAGAATCAAAAGATCTCTATTGCTACGATACGTAGATATCTGCAAACGCTATTTCCTTGGAAGGAAGTGTCGCATTTACATTCACTTGATGTGTAGACGAGGAATACATAACACTTCGCAAATCATATTATATCTTACCATGAAACATAGAAATGAGATGCGATATCGCGTTTTAAGAAGCATTAGAACTCTATTGCTACGATACGTAGACATCTGCAAACGCTATTTCCTTGCAAGGAAGTGTCGCATTTACATTCATTTGAAGTGTAGACGAGGAATACATGACACTTCGCAAATCATATTATATCTTATCATGAAACATAGAAATGAGATGCGATATCGCGTTTTAAGAAGCATTAGAACACTATTGCTACGATAGGTAGACATTTGCAAACGCTATTTCCTTGCAAGGAAGTGTCGCATTTACATTCATTTGAAGTGTAGAAGAGGAATACATAACACTTCGCAAATCATATTATATCTTACCATGAAACATAGAAATGAGATGCGATATCGCGTTTTAAGAAGCATTAGAACTCTATTGCTACGATACGTAGACATCTGCAAACGCTATTTCCTTGCAAGGAAGTGTCGCATTTACATTCATTTGAAGTGTAGACGAGGAATACATAACACTTCGCAATGAATATTACATCTTATCATGAAACATAGATATGAGATGCAATATCTCGTTTTAAGAAGCATTTGAACTCTATTGCTTCGATACGTAGACATCTGCAAACGCTATTTCCTAGCGAGGAAGTGTCGCATTCACATTCATTTGAAGTGCAGACGAGGAATACATAACACTTCGCAAATCGTATTATATCTTACCATGAAACATAGAAATGAGGTGCGATATCGCGTTTTAAGAAGCATTAGATCTCTATTGCTACGATCCGTAGACATCTGCAAACGCTATTTCCTTGCAAGGAAGTGTCGCATTTACATTCATTTGAATCGTAGACGAGGAATGCATAACACTTCGCAATGAATATTATATCTTATCATGAAACATAGATATGAGATGCAATATCTCGTTTTAAGAAGCACTTGAACTCTATTGCTTCGATACGTAGACATCTGCAAACGCTATTTCCTAGCGAGGAAGTGTCGCATTCACATTCATTTGAAGTGCAGACGAGGAATACATAACACTCCGCAAATCATACTATATCTTACCATGAAAGATAGAAATGAAATGCGATATCGCCTTTTAAGAAGCATCAGAAGTCCATTGCTACGATACGTAGACATCTGCAAACGCTATTTCCTTGCATAGAAGTGTCGCATTTACATTCATTTGAAGTGTAGACGAGGAATACATAACACTTCGCAAATCATATTATATCTTACCATGAAACATAGGTATGAGATGCAATATCTCGTTTTAAGAAGCATTTGATCTCTATTGCTTCGATACGTAGACATCTGCAAACGCTATTTCCTTGCAAGGAAGTGTCGCATTCACATTCATTTGATGTGTAGACGACGAATACATAACACTTCGCAAATAATATTATATCTTACCATGAAACATAGCAATGAGATGCGATATCGCGTTTTAAGAAACATAAGAACTCTATTGCTACGATACGTAGACAACTGCAAACGCTATTTCCTTGCAAAGAAGTGTCGCATTTACATTCATTTGAAGTGTAGACGAGGAATACATAACACTTCGCAAATCATATTGTATCTTACCATGAAACATAGAAATGAGATGCGATATCGCCTTTTAAGAATCATTAGAACTCTATCGCTACGATACGTAGACATCTGCAAACGCTATTTCCTTGCAAGGAAGTGTCGCATTTACATTCATTTGAAGTGTGGACGAGGAATACATGACACTTCGCAAATCATATTATATCTTACCATGAAACATAGGAATGAGATGCGATATCGCGCTTTAAGAAGCATCAGAAATCCATTGCTACGATACGTAGACATCTGCAAACGCTATTTCCTTGCAAGAAAGTATCGCATTTACATTCATTTGAAGTGTAGACGAGGAATACATAACACTTCGCAAATCATATTATACCTTACCATGAAACATAGAAATGAGATGCGATATCGCGTTTTAAGAAGCATTAGAACTCTACTGCTACGATACGCAGACATCTGCAAACGCTATTTCCTAGCGAGGAAGTGTCACATTCACATTCGTTTGAAGTGTAGACGAGGAATACATAACACTTCGCAAATCATATTATATCTTACCATGAAACATAGAAATGCGATGCGATATCGCGTTTTAAGAAGCATTGGAACTCTATTGCTACGATACGTAGACATCTGCAAACGCCATTTCCTTGCAAGGAAGTGTCGCATTTACATTCATTTGAAGTGTAGACGATGAATACATAACACTTCGCAAATCATATTATATCTTACCATGAAACATAGAAATGGGATGCGATATCGCATTTTAAGAATCATAAGAACTCTATTGCTACGATACGTAGACATCTGCAAACGCTATTTCCTTGCAAGGATGTGTCGCATTTACATTCATTTGAAGTGTAGACGAGGAATACATGACACTTCGCAAATCATATTATATCTTACCATGAAACATAGGTATGAGATGCAATATCTCGTTTTAAGAAGCATTTGATCTCTATTGCTTCGATACGTAGACATCTGCAAACGCTATTTCCTTGCAAGAAAGTGTCGCATTTACATTCATTTGATGTGTAGACGAGGAATACATAACACTTCGCAAATCATATTATATCTTACCATGAAACATAGAAATGAGATGAGACATCGCCTTTTAAGAAGCATTAGAAATCCATTGCAACGATACGTAGACATCTGCAAACGCTATTTCCTTGCAAGGAAGTGTCGCATTTACATTCATTTGAAGTGTAGACGAGGAATACATGACACTTCGCAAATCATATTATATCTTACCATGAAACATAGTTATGAGATGCAATATCTCGTTTTAAGAAGCATTTGAACTCTATTGCTTCGATACGTAGACATCTGCAAACGCTATTTCCTTGCAAGGAAGTGTCGCATTTACATTCATTTGATTTGTAGACGAGGAATACATAACACTTCGCAAATAATATTATATCTTACCATGAAACATAGAAATGAGATGCGACATCGCGTTTTAAGAATTGTAAGAACTCTATTGCTACGATACGTAGACATCTGCAAACGCTATTTCCTTGCAAAGAAGTGTCGCATTTACATTCATTTGAAGTGTAGACGAGGAATACATAACACTTCGCAAATCATATTATATCTTACCATGAAACATAGAAATGAGATGCGATATCGCGTTTTAAGAATCATAAGAACTCTATTGCTACGATACGTAGACATCTGCAAGCGCTATTTCCTTGCAAGGAAGTGTCGCATTTACATTCAGTTGATGTGTAGTCGAGGAATACATAACACTTCTCAAATCACATTATGTCTTACCATGAAACATAGAAATGAGATGCGATATCGCGTTTTAAGAAGCATTAGAACTCTATTGCTACGATACGTAGACATCTGCAAACGCTATTTCCTTGCAAGGAAGTGTCGCATTTACATTCATTTGAAGTGTAGACGAGGAATACATGACACTTCGCAAATCATATTATATCTTATCATGAAACATAGAAATGAGATGCGATATCGCGTTTTAAGAAGCATTAGAACACTATTGCTACGATAGGTAGACACTTGCAAACGCTATTTCCTTGCAAGGAAGTGTCGCATTTACATTCAGTTGATGTGTAGACGAGGAATACATAACACTTCGCAAATCATATTATATCTTACCATGAAACATAGAAATGAGATGCGATATCGCGTTCTAAGAAGCATTAGAACTCTATTGCTACGATACGTAGACATCTGCAAACGCTATTTCCTTGCAAGGAAGTGTCGCATTTACATTCATTTGAAGTGTAGACGAGGAATACATGACACTTCGCAAATCATATTATATCTTATCATGAAACATAGAAATGAGATGCGATATCGCGTTTTAAGAATCATAAGAACTCTATTGCTACGATACGTAGACATCTGCAAGCGCTATTTCCTTGCAAGGAAGTGTCGCATTTACATTCAGTTGATGTGTAGACGAGGAATACATAACACTTCTCAAATCATATTATGTCTTACCATGAAACATAGAAATGAGATGCGATATCGCGTTTTAAGAAGCATTAGAACCCTATTGCTACGATACGTAGACATCTGCAAACGCTATTTCCTTGCAAGGAAGTGTCGCATTTACATTCATTTGAAGTGTAGACGAGGAATACATGACACTTCTCAAATCATATTATATCTTATCATGAAACATAGAAATGAGATGCGATATCTCGTTTTAAGAAGCATTTGAACCCTATTGCTTCGATACGTAGACATCTGCAAACGCTATTTCCTTGCAAAGAAGTGTCGCATTTACATTCATTTGAAGTGTAGACGAGGAATACATAACACTTCGCAAATCATATTATATCTTACCATGAAACATAGAAATGAGATGCGACATCGCGTTTTAAGAATCATAAGAACTCTATTGCTACGATACGTAGACATCTGCAAACGCTATTTCCTTGCAAGGCAGTGTCGCATTTACATTCAGTTGATGTGTAGACGAGGAATACATAACACTTCTCAAATCATATTATGTCTTACCATGAAACATAGAAATGAGATGCGATATCGCGTTTTAAGAATCAAAAGATCTCTATTGCTACGATACGTAGACATCTGCAAACGCTATTTCCTTGGAAGGAAGTGTCGCATTTACATTCACTTGATGTGTAGACGAGGAATACATAACACTTCGCAAATCATACTATATCTTACCATGAAACATAGAAATGAGATGCGATATCGCGTTTTAAGAAGCATTAGAACTCTATTGCTACGATACGTAGACATCTGCAAACGCTATTTCCTTGCAAGGAAGTGTCGCATTTACATTCATTTGAAGTGTAGACGAGGAATACATGACACTTCACAATGAATATTATATCTTATCATGAAACATAGATATGAAATGCAATATCTCGTTTTAAGAAGCATTAGAACTCTATTGCTACGATACCTAGACATCTGCAGACGCTATTTCCTAGCAAGGAAGTGTCGCATTTACACTCATTTGAAGTGTAGACGAGGAATACATAACACTTCGCAAATCATTTTATATCTTACCATGAAACATAGAAATGGGATGCGATCTCGCGTTTTAAGAAGCATTAGAAATCTATTGCTACGATACGTAAACATCTGCAAACGCTATTTCCTAGCGAGAAAGTGTCGCATTCACATTCATTTGAAGTGTAGACGAGGAAAACATAACACTTCGCAAATCATATTATATCTTACCATGAAACATAGAAATGAGATGCGATATCGCGTTTTAAGAAGCATTAGAACTCAATTGCTACGATAGGTAGACATCTGCAAACGCTATTTCCTTGCAAGGAAGTGTCGCATTTACATTCATTTGATGTGTAGGCGAGGAATACATAACACTCCGCAAATCATATTATATCTTACCATGAAACATAGAAATGAGATGCAATATCTCGTTTTAAGAAGCATTTGAACTCTATTGCTTCGATACGTAGACATCTGCAAACGCTATTTCCTTGCAAGAAAGTGTCGCATTTACATTCATTTGAAGTGTAGACGAGGAATACATAACAGTTCGCAAATCATATTATATCTTACCATGAAACATAGAAATGAGATGCGACATCGCGTTCTAAGAAGTATTAGAACACTACTGCTACGATAGGTAGACATTTGCAAACGCTATTTCCTTGCAAGGAAGTGTCGCATTTACATTCATTTGAAGTGTAGACGAGGAGTACATAACACTCCGCAAATGATATTATATCTTACCATGAAACATAGAAATGAGATGCGATATCGCGTTTTAAGAATCATAAGAACTCTATTGCAACGATACGTAGACAACTGCAAACGCTATTTCCTTGCAAAGAAGTGTCGCATTTACATTCATTTGAAGTGTAGACGAGGAATACATAACACTTCGCAAATCATATTATACCTTACCATGAAACGTAGAAATGAGATGCGATATCGCCTTTTAAGAAGCATTAGAAATCCATTGCTACGATACGTAGACATCTGCAAACGCTATTTCCTTGCAAGGAAGTGTCGCATTTACATTCATTTGAAGTGTAGACGAGGAATACATGACACTTCGCAAATCATATTATATCTTACCATGAAACATAGAAATGAGATGCGATATCGCGTTTTAAGAATCATAAGAACTCTATTGCTACGATACGTAGACATCTGCAAACGCTATTTCCTTGCAAGGAAGTGTCGCATTTACATTCACTTGAATCGTAGACGAGGAATGCATAACACTTCGCAATGAATATTATATCTTATCATGAAACATAGATATGAGATGCAATATCTCGTTTTAAGAAGCATTTGAACTCTATTGCTTCGATACGTAGACATTTGCAATCGCTATTTCCTTGCATGGAAGTGTCGCATTTACATTCAGTTGATGTGTAGACGAGGAATACATAACACTTCGCAAATCATATTATATCTTACCATGAAACATAGAAATGAGATGCGATATCGCGTTCTAAGAAGCATTAGAACTCTATTGCTACGATACGTAGACATCTGCAAACGCTATTTCCTTGCAAGGAAGTGTAGCATTTACATTCATTTGAAGTGTAGACGAGGAATACATGACACTTCGCAAATCATATTATATCTTATCATGAAACATAGAAATGAGATGCGATATCGCGTTTTAAGAAGCATTAGAACACTATTGCTACGATAGGTAGACATTTGCAAACGCTATTTCCTTGCAAGGAAGTGTCGCATTTACATTCATTTGAAGTGTAGGCGAGGAATACATAACACTTCGCAAATCATATTATACCTTACCATGAAACATAGAAATGAGATGCGATATCGCGTTTTAAGAAGCATTAGAACTCTATTTCTACGATACCTAGACATCTGCAGACGCTATTTCCTAGCAAGGAAGTGTCGCATTTACATTCATTTGAAGTGTAGACGAGGAATACATAACACTTCGCAAGTCATATTATATCTTACCATGAAACATAGAAATGAGATGCGATATCGCGTTTTAAGAAGCATTAGAACTCTATTGCTACGATACGTAGACATCTGCAAACGCTATTTCCCTGCAAGGAAGTGTCGCATTTACATTCATTTGATGTGTAGGCGAGGAATACATAACACTTCGCAAATCATATTATATCTTACCATGAAACATAGAAATGAGATGCGACATCGCGTTTTAAGCATCATAAGAACTCTATTGCTACGATACGTAGACATCTGCAAACGCTATTTCCTTGCAAGGAAGTGTCGCATTTACATTCATTTGAAGTGTAGACGAGGAATACATAACACTTCGCAAATCATATTATACCTTACCATGAAACATAGAAATGAGATGCGATATCGCGTTTTAAGAAGCATTAGAACTCTACTGCTACGATACGCAGACATCTGCAAACGCTATTTCCTAGCGAGGAAGTGTCACATTCACATTCGTTTGAAGTGTAGACGAGGAATACATAACACTTCGCAAATCATATTATATCTTACCATGAAACATAGAAATGCGATGCGATATCGCGTTTTAAGAAGCATTGGAACTCTATTGCTGCGATACGTAGACATCTGCAAACGCCATTTCCTTGCAAGGAAGTGTCGCATTTACATTCATTTGAAGTGTAGACGATGAATACATAACACTTCGCAAATCATATTATATCTTACCATGAAACATAGAAATGGGATGCGATATCGCATTTTAAGAATCATAAGAACTCTATTGCTACGATACGTAGACATCTGCAAACGCTATTTCCTTGCAAGGATGTGTCGCATTTACATTCATTTGAAGTGTAGACGAGGAATACATGACACTTCGCAAATCATATTATATCTTACCATGAAACATAGGTATGAAATGCAATATCTCGTTTTAAGAAGCATTTGATCTCTATTGCTTCGATACGTAGACATCTGCAAACGCTATTTCCTTGCAAGAAAGTGTCGCATTTACATTCATTTGATGTGTAGACGAGGAATACATAACACTTCGCAAATCATATTATATCTTACCATGAAACATAGAAATGAGATGAGACATCGCCTTTTAAGAAGCATTAGAAATCCATTGCAACGATACGTAGACATCTGCAAACGCTATTTCCTTGCAAGGAAGTGTCGCATTTACATTCATTTGAAGTGTAGACGAGGAATACATGACACTTCGCAAATCATATTATATCTTACCATGAAACATAGTTATGAGATGCAATATCTCGTTTTAAGAAGCATTTGAACTCTATTGCTTCGATACGTAGACATCTGCAAACGCTATTTCCTTGCAAGGAAGTGTCGCATTTACATTCATTTGATTTGTAGACGAGGAATACATAACACTTCGCAAATAATATTATATCTTACCATGAAACATAGAAATGAGATGCGACATCGCGTTTTAAGAATTGTAAGAACTCTATTGCTACGATACGTAGACATCTGCAAACGCTATTTCCTTGCAAAGAAGTGTCGCATTTACATTCATTTGAAGTGTAGACGAGGAATACATAACACTTCGCAAATCATATTATATCTTACCATGAAACATAGAAATGAGATGCGATATCGCGTTTTAAGAATCATAAGAACTCTATTGCTACGATACGTAGACATCTGCAAGCGCTATTTCCTTGCAAGGAAGTGTCGCATTTACATTCAGTTGATGTGTAGTCGAGGAATACATAACACTTCTCAAATCACATTATGTCTTACCATGAAACATAGAAATGAGATGCGATATCGCGTTTTAAGAAGCATTAGAACTCTATTGCTACGATACGTAGACATCTGCAAACGCTATTTCCTTGCAAGGAAGTGTCGCATTTACATTCATTTGAAGTGTAGACGAGGAATACATGACACTTCGCAAATCATATTATATCTTATCATGAAACATAGAAATGAGATGCGATATCGCGTTTTAAGAAGCATTAGAACACTATTGCTACGATAGGTAGACACTTGCAAACGCTATTTCCTTGCAAGGAAGTGTCGCATTTACATTCAGTTGATGTGTAGACGAGGAATACATAACACTTCGCAAATCATATTATATCTTACCATGAAACATAGAAATGAGATGCGATATCGCGTTCTAAGAAGCATTAGAACTCTATTGCTACGATACGTAGACATCTGCAAACGCTATTTCCTTGCAAGGAAGTGTCGCATTTACATTCATTTGAAGTGTAGACGAGGAATACATGACACTTCGCAAATCATATTATATCTTATCATGAAACATAGAAATGAGATGCGATATCGCGTTTTAAGAATCATAAGAACTCTATTGCTACGATACGTAGACATCTGCAAGCGCTATTTCCTTGCAAGGAAGTGTCGCATTTACATTCAGTTGATGTGTAGACGAGGAATACATAACACTTCTCAAATCATATTATGTCTTACCATGAAACATAGAAATGAGATGCGATATCGCGTTTTAAGAAGCATTAGAACCCTATTGCTACGATACGTAGACATCTGCAAACGCTATTTCCTTGCAAGGAAGTGTCGCATTTACATTCATTTGAAGTGTAGACGAGGAATACATGACACTTCTCAAATCATATTATATCTTATCATGAAACATAGAAATGAGATGCGATATCTCGTTTTAAGAAGCATTTGAACCCTATTGCTTCGATACGTAGACATCTGCAAACGCTATTTCCTTGCAAAGAAGTGTCGCATTTACATTCATTTGAAGTGTAGACGAGGAATACATAACACTTCGCAAATCATATTATATCTTACCATGAAACATAGAAATGAGATGCGACATCGCGTTTTAAGAATCATAAGAACTCTATTGCTACGATACGTAGACATCTGCAAACGCTATTTCCTTGCAAGGCAGTGTCGCATTTACATTCAGTTGATGTGTAGACGAGGAATACATAACACTTCTCAAATCATATTATGTCTTACCATGAAACATAGAAATGAGATGCGATATCGCGTTTTAAGAATCAAAAGATCTCTATTGCTACGATACGTAGACATCTGCAAACGCTATTTCCTTGGAAGGAAGTGTCGCATTTACATTCACTTGATGTGTAGACGAGGAATACATAACACTTCGCAAATCATACTATATCTTACCATGAAACATAGAAATGAGATGCGATATCGCGTTTTAAGAAGCATTAGAACTCTATTGCTACGATACGTAGACATCTGCAAACGCTATTTCCTTGCAAGGAAGTGTCGCATTTACATTCATTTGAAGTGTAGACGAGGAATACATGACACTTCACAATGAATATTATATCTTATCATGAAACATAGATATGAAATGCAATATCTCGTTTTAAGAAGCATTAGAACTCTATTGCTACGATACCTAGACATCTGCAGACGCTATTTCCTAGCAAGGAAGTGTCGCATTTACACTCATTTGAAGTGTAGACGAGGAATACATAACACTTCGCAAATCATTTTATATCTTACCATGAAACATAGAAATGGGATGCGATCTCGCGCTTTAAGAAGCATTAGAAATCTATTGCTACGATACGTAAACATCTGCAAACGCTATTTCCTAGCGAGAAAGTGTCGCATTCACATTCATTTGAAGTGTAGACGAGGAAAACATAACACTTCGCAAATCATATTATATCTTACCATGAAACATAGAAATGAGATGCGATATCGCGTTTTAAGAAGCATTAGAACTCAATTGCTACGATAGGTAGACATCTGCAAACGCTATTTCCTTGCAAGGAAGTGTCGCATTTACATTCATTTGATGTGTAGGCGAGGAATACATAACACTCCGCAAATCATATTATATCTTACCATGAAACATAGAAATGAGATGCAATATCTCGTTTTAAGAAGCATTTGAACTCTATTGCTTCGATACGTAGACATCTGCAAACGCTATTTCCTTGCAAGAAAGTGTCGCATTTACATTCATTTGAAGTGTAGACGAGGAATACATAACAGTTCGCAAATCATATTATATCTTACCATGAAACATAGAAATGAGATGCGACATCGCGTTCTAAGAAGTATTAGAACACTACTGCTACGATAGGTAGACATTTGCAAACGCTATTTCCTTGCAAGGAAGTGTCGCATTTACATTCATTTGAAGTGTAGACGAGGAGTACATAACACTCCGCAAATGATATTATATCTTACCATGAAACATAGAAATGAGATGCGATATCGCGTTTTAAGAATCATAAGAACTCTATTGCAACGATACGTAGACAACTGCAAACGCTATTTCCTTGCAAAGAAGTGTCGCATTTACATTCATTTGAAGTGTAGACGAGGAATACATAACACTTCGCAAATCATATTATACCTTACCATGAAACGTAGAAATGAGATGCGATATCGCCTTTTAAGAAGCATTAGAAATCCATTGCTACGATACGTAGACATCTGCAAACGTTATTTCCTTGCAAGGAAGTGTCGCATTTACATTCATTTGAAGTGTAGACGAGGAATACATGACACTTCGCAAATCATATTATATCTTACCATGAAACATAGAAATGAGATGCGATATCGCGTTTTAAGAATCATAAGAACTCTATTGCTACGATACGTAGACATCTGCAAACGCTATTTCCTTGCAAGGAAGTGTCGCATTTACATTCACTTGAATCGTAGACGAGGAATGCATAACACTTCGCAATGAATATTATATCTTATCATGAAACATAGATATGAGATGCAATATCTCGTTTTAAGAAGCATTTGAACTCTATTGCTTCGATACGTAGACATTTGCAATCGCTATTTCCTTGCATGGAAGTGTCGCATTTACATTCAGTTGATGTGTAGACGAGGAATACATAACACTTCGCAAATCATATTATATCTTACCATGAAACATAGAAATGAGATGCGATATCGCGTTCTAAGAAGCATTAGAACTCTATTGCTACGATACGTAGACATCTGCAAACGCTATTTCCTTGCAAGGAAGTGTAGCATTTACATTCATTTGAAGTGTAGACGAGGAATACATGACACTTCGCAAATCATATTATATCTTATCATGAAACATAGAAATGAGATGCGATATCGCGTTTTAAGAAGCATTAGAACACTATTGCTACGATAGGTAGACATTTGCAAACGCTATTTCCTTGCAAGGAAGTGTCGCATTTACATTCATTTGAAGTGTAGGCGAGGAATACATAACACTTCGCAAATCATATTATACCTTACCATGAAACATAGAAATGAGATGCGATATCGCGTTTTAAGAAGCATTAGAACTCTATTTCTACGATACCTAGACATCTGCAGACGCTATTTCCTAGCAAGGAAGTGTCGCATTTACATTCATTTGAAGTGTAGACGAGGAATACATAACACTTCGCAAGTCATATTATATCTTACCATGAAACATAGAAATGAGATGCGATATCGCGTTTTAAGAAGCATTAGAACTCTATTGCTACGATACGTAGACATCTGCAAACGCTATTTCCCTGCAAGGAAGTGTCGCATTTACATTCATTTGATGTGTAGGCGAGGAATACATAACACTTCGCAAATCATATTATATCTTACCATGAAACATAGAAATGAGATGCGACATCGCGTTTTAAGCATCATAAGAACTCTATTGCTACGATACGTAGACATCTGCAAACGCTATTTCCTTGCAAGGAAGTGTCGCATTTACATTCATTTGAAGTGTAGACGAGGAATACATAACACTTCGCAAATCATATTATACCTTACCATGAAACGTAGAAATGAGATGCGATATCGCCTTTTAAGAAGCATTAGAAATCCATTGCTACGATACGTAGACATCTGCAAACGCTATTTCCTTGCAAGGAAGTGTCGCATTTACATTCATTTGAAGTGTAGACGAGGAATACATGACACTTCGCAAATCATATTATATCTTACCATGAAACATAGAAATGAGATGCGATATCGCGTTTTAAGAATCATAAGAACTCTATTGCTACGATACGTAGACATCTGCAAACGCTATTTCCTTGCAAGGAAGTGTCGCATTTACATTCACTTGAATCGTAGACGAGGAATGCATAACACTTCGCAATGAATATTATATCTTATCATGAAACATAGAAATGAGATGCGATATCGCGTTTTAAGAAGCATTAGAACACTATTGCTACGATAGGTAGACATTTGCAAACGCTATTTCCTTGCAAGGAAGTGTCGCATTTACATTCATTTGAAGTGTAGAAGAGGAATACATAACACTTCGCAAATCATATTATATCTTACCATGAAACATAGAAATGAGATGCGATATCGCGTTTTAAGAAGCATTAGAACTCTATTGCTACGATACGTAGACATCTGCAAACGCTATTTCCTTGCAAGGAAGTGTCGCATTTACATTCATTTGAAGTGTAGACGAGGAATACATGACACTTCGCAAATCATATTATATCTTATCATGAAACATAGAAATGAGATGCGATATCGCGTTTCAAGAAGCACTAGAACACTATTGCTACGATAGGTAGACATTTGCAAACGCTATTTCCTTGCAAGGAAGTGTCGCATTTACATTCATTTGAAGTGTAGACGTGGAATACATAACACTTCGCAAATCATATTATATCTTACCATGAAATATAGAAATGAGATGCGATATCGCGTTTTAAGAAGCATTAGAACTCTATTGCTACGATACCTAGACATCTGCAGACGCTATTTCCTAGCAAGGAAGTGTCGCATTTACATTCATTTGAAGTGTAGACGAGGAATACATAACACTTCGCAAGTCATATTATATCTTACCATGAAACATAGAAATGAGATGCGATATCGCGTTTTAAGAAGCATTAGAACTCTATTGCTACGATACGTAGACATCTGCAAACGCTATTTCCTTGCAAGGAAGTGTCGCATTTACATTCATTTGATGTGTAGGCGAGGAATACATAACACTCCGCAAATCATATTATATCTTACCGTGAAACATAGAAATGAGATGCAATATCTCGTTTTAAGAAGCATTTGAACTCTATTGCTTCGATACGTAGACATCTGCAAACGCTATTTCCTAGCAAGGAAGTGTCGCATTTACATTCATTTGAAGTGTAGACGAGGAATACATGACACTTCGCAAATCATATAATATCTTACCATGAAACATAGAAATGAGATGCGATATCGCGTTTTAAGAATCAAAAGATCTCTATTGCTACGATACGTAGACATCTGCAAACGCTATTTCCTTGGAAGGAAGTGTCGCATTTACATTCATTTGATGTGTAGACGAGGAATACATAACACTTCGCAAATCATATTATATCTTACCATGAAACATAGAAATGAGATGCGATATCGCGTTTTAAGAAGCATTAGAACTCTATTGCTACGATACGTAGACATCTGCAAACGCTATTTCCTTGCATGGAAGTGTCGCATTTACATTCATTTGAAGTGTAGACGAGGAATACATGACACTTCGCAAATCATATTATATCTTATCATGAAACATAGAAATGAGATGCGATATCGCATTTTAAGAAGCATTAGAACACTATTGCTACGATAGGTAGAAATTTGCAAACGCTATTTCCTTGCAAAGAAGTGTCGCATTTACATTCAGTTGATGTGTAGACGAGGAATACATAACACTTCGCAAATCATATTATATTTTACCATGAAACATAGAAATGAGATGCGATATCGCGTTTTAAGAAGCATTAGAACTCTATTGCTACGATACGTAGACATCTGCAAACGCTATTTCCTTGCAAGGAAGTGTCGCATTTACATTCATTTGAAGTGTAGACGAGGAATACATGACACTTCGCAAATCATATTATATCTTATCATGAAACATAGAAATGAGATGGGATATCGCGTTTCAAGAAGCATTAGAACACTATTGCTACGATAGGTAGACATTTGCAAACGCTATTTCCTTGCAAGGAAGTGTCGCATTTACATTCATTTGAAGTGTAGACGAGGAATACATAACACTTCGCAAATCATATTATATCTTACCATGAAATATAGAAATGAGATGCGATATCGCGTTTTAAGAAGCATTAGAACTCTATTGCTACGATACCTAGACATCTGCAGACGCTATTTCCTAGCAAGGAAGTGTCGCATTTACATTCATTTGAAGTGTAGACGAGGAATACATAACACTTCGCAAGTCATATTATATCTTACCATGAAACATAGAAATGAGATGCGATATCGCGTTTTAAGAAGCATTAGAACTCTATTGCTACGATACGTAGACATCTGCAAACGCTATTTCCTTGCAAGGAAGTGTCGCATTTACATTCATTTGATGTGTAGGCGAGGAATACATAACACTCCGCAAATCATATTATATCTTACCATGAAACATAGAAATGATGTGCAATATCTCGTTTTAAGAAGCATTTGAACTCTATTGCTTCGATACGTAGACATCTGCAAACGCTATTTCCTTGCAAGAAAGTGTCGCATTTACATTCATTTGAAGTGTAGACGAGGAATACATAACAGTTCGCAAATCATATTATATCTTACCATGAAACATAGAAATGAGATGCGACATCGCGTTCTAAGAAGTATTAGAACACTACTGCTACGATAGGTAGACATTTGCAAACGCTATTTCCTTGCAAGGAAGTGTCGCATTTACATTCATTTGAAGTGTAGACGAGGAGTACATAACACTCCGAAAATGATATTATATCTTACCATGAAACATAGAAATGAGATGCGATATCGCGTTTTAAGAATCATAAGAACTCTATTGCAACGATACGTAGACATCTGCAAACGCTATTTCCTTGCAAAGAAGTGTCGCATTTACATTCATTTGAAGTGTAGACGAGGAATACATAACACTTCGCAAATCATATTATACCTTACCATGAAACGTAGAAATGAGATGCGATATCGCCTTTTAAGAAGCATTAGAAATCCATTGCTACGATACGCAGACATCTGTAAACGCTATTTCCTTGCAAGGAAGTGTCGCATTTACATTCATTTGAAGTGTAGACGAGGAATACATGACACTTCGCAAATCATATTATATCTTACCATGAAACATAGAAATGAGATGCGACATCGCGTTTTAAGAATCATAAGAACCCTATTGCTACGATACGTAGACATCTGCAGGCGCTATTTCCTTGCAAGGCAGTGTCGCATTTACATTCAGTTGATGTGTAGACGAGGAATACATAACACTTCTCAAATCATATTATGTCTTACCATGAAACATAGAAATGAGATGCGATATCGCGTTTTAAGAATCATAAGAACTCTATTATTACGATACGTAGACATCTGCAAACGCTATTTCCTTGCAAAGAAGTGTCGCATTTACATTCATTTGAAGTGTAGACGAGGAATACATAACACTTCGCAAGTCATATTATATCTTACCATGAAACATAGAAATGAGATGCGATATCGCGTTTTAAGAAGCATTAGAACTCTATTGCTACGATACGTAGACATCTGCAAACACTATTTCCCTGCAAGGAAGTGTCGCATTTACATTCATTTGAAGTGTAGACGAGGAATACATAACACTTCGCAAATCATATTATATCTTACCATGAAACATAGAAATGAGATGCGATATCGCGTTTTAAGAATCATAAGAACTCTATTGCTACGATACGTAGACATCTGCAAGCGCTATTTCCTTGCAAGGAAGTGTCGCATTTACATTCAGTTGATGTGTAGACGAGGAATACATAACACTTCGCAAATCATATTATATCTTACCATGAAACATAGAAATGAGATGCGATATCGCGTTTTAAGAAGCATTAGAACTCTATTGCTACGATACGTAGACATCTGCAAACGCTATTTCCTTGCAAGGAAGTGTCGCATTTACATTCATTTGAAGTGTAGACGAGGAATACATGACACTTCGCAAATCATATTATATCTTATCATGAAACATAGAAATGAGATGCGATATCGCGTTTTAAGAAGCATTAGAACACTATTGCTGCGATAGGTAGACATTTGCAAACGCTATTTCCTTGCAAGGAAGCGTCGCATTTACATTCATTTGAAGTGTAGACGAGGAATACATAACACTTCGCAAATCATATTATATATTACCATGAAACATAGAAATGAGATGCGATATCGCGTTTTAAGAAGCATTAGAACTCTATTGCTACGATGCGTAGACATCTGCAGACGCTATTTCCTTGCATAGAAGTGTCGCATTTACATTCATTTGAAGTGTAGACGA
The DNA here is from genome assembly GCF_050948175.1 of Xylocopa sonorina. Taxonomy (NCBI): domain Eukaryota; kingdom Metazoa; phylum Arthropoda; class Insecta; order Hymenoptera; family Apidae; genus Xylocopa; species Xylocopa sonorina. The sequence continues at coordinate 584,708 of NW_027490306.1, forward strand.
GGAATACATGACACTTCGCAAATCATATTATATCTTATCATGAAACATAGAAATGAGATGCGATATCGCGTTTTAAGAAGCATTAGAACACTATTGCTACGATAGGTAGACATTTGCAAACGCTATTTCCTTGCAAGGAAGTGTCGCATTTACATTCATTTGAAGTGTAGACGAGGAATACATAACACTTCGCAAATCATATTATATCTTACCATGAAACATAGAAATGAGATGCGATATCGCGTTTTAAGAAGCATTAGAACTCTATTGCTACGATACCTAGACATCTGCCGACGCTATTTCCTAGCAAGGAAGTGTCGCATTTACATTCATTTGATGTGTAGACGAGGAATACATAACACTTCGCAAATAATATTATATCTTACCATGAAACATAGAAATGAGATGCGATATCGCGTTTTAAGAAGCATTAGAACTCTATTGCTACGATTCGTAGACATCTGCAAACGCGATTTCCTTGCAAGGAAGTGTCGCATTTACATTCATTTGAAGTGTAGACGAGGAATACATGACACTTCGCAAATCATATTATATCTTATCATGAAACATAGAAATGAGATGCGATATCGCGTTTTAAGAAGCATTAGAACACTATTGCTACGATAGGTAGACATTTGCAAACGCTATTTCCTTGCAAGGAAGTGTCGCATTTACATTCAGTTCATGTGTAGACGAGGAATACATAGCACTTCGCAAATCATATTATATCTTACCATGAAACATAGAAATGAGATGCGATATCGCGTTTTAAGAATCATAAGAACTCTATTGCTACGATAAGTAGACATCTGCAAACGCTATTTCCTTGCAAGGAAGTGTCGCATTTACATTCATTTGAAGTGTAGACGAGGAATGCATAACACTTCACAATGAATATTATATCTTATCATGAAACATAGATATGAAATGCAATATCTCGTTTTAAGAAGCATTAGAACTCTATTGCTACGATACCTAGACATCTGCAGACGCTATTTCCTAGCAAGGAAGTGTCGCATTTACACTCATTTGAAGTGTAGACCAGGAATACATAACACTTCGCAAATCATTTTATATCTTACCATGAAACATAGAAATGGGATGCGATCTCGCGTTTTAAGAAGCATTAGAAATCTATTGCTACGATACGTAAACATCTGCAAACGCTATTTCCTAGCGAGAAAGTGTCGCATTCACATTCATTTGAAGTGTAGACGAGGAAAACATAACACTTCGCAAATCATATCATATCTTACCATGAAACATAGAATTGAGATGCGATATCGCGTTTTAAGAAGCATTAGAACTCTATTGCTACGATACGTAGAAATTTGCAAACGCTATTTCCTTGCAAGGAAGTGTCGCATTTACATTCATTTGAAGTGTAGACGAGGAAAACATAACACTTCGCAAATCATATTATATCTTACCATGAAACATAGAATTGAGATGCGATATCGCGTTTTAAGAAGCATTAGAACTCTATTGCTACGATACGTAGAAATTTGCAAACGCTATTTCCTTGCAAGGAAGTGTCGCATTTACATTCATTTGAAGTGTAGACGAGGAGTACATAACACTTCGCAAATCATATTATATCTTACCATGAAACATAGAAATGAGATGCGATATCGCGTTTTAAGAAGCATTAGAACTCTATTGCTACGATACGTAGAAATTTGCAAACGCTATTTCCTTGCAAGGAAGTGTCGCATTTACATTCGTTTGAAGTGTAGACGAGGAAAACATAACACTTCGCAAATCATATTATATCTTACCATGAAACATAGAATTGAGATGCGATATCGCGTTTTAAGAAGCATTAGAATTCTATTGCTACGATACGTAGAAATTTGCAAACGCTATTTCCTTGCAAGGAAGTGTCGCATTTACATTCATTTGAAGTGTAGACGAGGAGTACATAACACTTCGCAAATCATATTATATCTTACCATGAAACATAGAAATGAGATGCGATATCGCGTTTTAAGAAGCATTAGAACTCTATTGCTACGATACCTAGACATCTGCAGACGCTATTTCCTAGCAAGGAAGTGTCGCATTTACATTCATTTGAAGTGTAGACGAGGAATAAATAACACTTCGCAAGTCATATTATATCTTACCATGAAACATAGAAATGAGATGCGATATCGCGTTTTAAGAAGCATTAGAACTCTATTGCTACGATACCTAGACATCTGCAAACGCTATTTCCTTGCAAGGAAGTGTCGCATTTACATTCATTTGACGTGTAGACGAGGAATACATAACACTTCGCAAATCATATTATATCTTATCATGAAACATAGAAATGAGATGCGATATCGCGTTTTAAGAAGCATTAGAACACTATTGCTACGATAGGTAGACATTTGCAAACGCTATTTCCTTGCAAGGAAGTGTCGCATTTACATTCAGTTGATGTGTAGACGAGGAATACATAACACTTCGCAAATCATATTATATCTTACCATGAAACATAGAAATGAGATGCGATATCGCGTTTTAAGAAGCATTAGAACTCTACTGCTACGATACGTAGACATCTGCAAACGCTATTTCCTTGCAAGGAAGTGTCGCATTTACATTCATTTGAAGTGTAGACGAGGAATACATGACACTTCGCAAATTATATTATATCTTATCATGAAACATAGAAATGAGATGCGATATCGCGTTTTAAGAAGCATTAGAACACTATTGCTACGATAGGTAGACATTTGCAAACGCTATTTCCTTGCAAGGAAGTGTCGCATTTACATTCATTTGAAGTGTAGAAGAGGAATACATAACACTTCGCAAATCATATTATATCTTACCATGAAACATAGAAATGAGATGCGATATCGCGTTTTAAGAAGCATTAGAACTCTATTGCTACGATACGTATACATCTGCAAACGCTATTTCCTTGCAAGGAAGTGTCGCATTTACATTCATTTGAAGTGTAGACGAGGAATACATGACACTTCGCAAATCATATTATATCTTATCATGAAACATAGAAATGAGATGCGATATCGCGTTTTAAGAAGCATTAGAACACTATTGCTACGATAGGTAGACATTTGCAAACGCTATTTCCTTGCAAGGAAGTGTCGCATTTACATTCATTTGAAGTGTGGACGAGGAATACATAACACTTCGCAAATCATATTATATCTTACCATGAAATATAGAAATGAGATGCGATATCGCGTTTTAAGAAGCATTAGAACTCTATTGCTACGATACCTAGACATCTGCAGACGCTATTTCCTAGCAAGGAAGTGTCGCATTTACATTCATTTGAAGTGTAGACGAGGAATACATAACACTTCGCAAGTCATATTATATCTTACCATGAAACATAGAAATGAGATGCGATATCGCGTTTTAAGAAGCATTAGAACTCTATTGCTACGATACCTAGACATCTGCAGACGCTATTTCGTTGCAAGGAAGTGTTGCATTTACATTCATTTGAAGTGTAGACGAGGAATACATGACACTTCGCATATCATATTATATCTTATCATGAAACATAGAAATGAGATGCGATTATCGCGTTTTAAGAAGCATTAGAACACTATTGCTACGATAGTAGACATTTGCAAACGCTATTTCCTTGCAAGGAAGTGTCGACATTTACATTCATTTGAAGTGTAGAAGAGGAATACATAACACTTCGCAAATCATATTATATCTTACCATGAAACATAGAAATGAGATGCGACTATCGCGTTTTAAGAAGCATAGAACTCTATTGCTACGATACGTAGACATCTGCAAACGCTATTTCCTTGCAAGGAAGTGTCGCATTTACATTCATTTGAAGTGTAGACGAGGAATACATGACACTTCGCAAATCATATTATATCTTATCATGAAACATAGAAATGAGATGCGATATCGCGTTTTAAGAAGCATTAGAACACTATTGCTACGATAGGTAGACATTTGCAAACGCTATTTCCTTGCAAGGAAGTGTCGCATTTACATTCATTTGAAGTGTGGACGAGGAATACATAACACTTCGCAAATCATATTATATCTTACCATGAAATATAGAAATGAGATGCGATATCGCGTTTTAAGGAGCATTAGAACTCTATTGCTACGATACCTAGACATCTGCAGACGCTATTCCTAGCAAGGAAGTGTCGCATTTACATTTCATTTGAAGTGTAGACGAGGAATACATAACACTTCGCAAGTCATATTATATCTTACCATGATACATAGAAATGAGATGCGATATCGCGTTTTAAGAAGCATTAGAACTCTATTGCTACGATACCTAGACATCTGCAAACGCTATTTCCTTGCAAGGAAGTGTCGCATTTACATTCATTTGACGTGTAGGCGAGGAATACATAACACTTCGCAAATCATATTATATCTTACCATGAAACATAGAAATGAGATGCGATATCGCGTTTTAAGAATCATAAGAACTCTATTGCTACGATACGTAGACATCTGCAAACGCTATTTCCTTGCAAAGAAGTGTCGCATTTACATTCATCTTGATGTGTAGACGAGGAATACATAACACTTCGCAAATCATATTATATCTTCCATGAAACATAGAAATGAGATGTGATATCGCGTTTTAAGAATCATAAGAACTCTATTGCTACGATACGTAGACATCTGCAAACGCTATTTCCTTGCAAAGAAGTGTCGCATTTACATTCATTTGAATCGTAGACGAGGAATGCATACACTTCACAATGAATATTATATCTTATCATGAAACATAGGTATGAGATGCAATATATCGTTTTAAGAAGCTTTGAACTCTATTGCTTCGATACGTAGACATCTGCAAACGCTATTTCCTTGCAAGGAAGTGTCGCATTTACATTCATTTGATGTGTAGACGAGGAATACATAACACTTCGCAAATAATATTATATCTTACCATGAAACATAGAAATGAGATGCGATATCGCGTTTTTAGAATCATAAGAACTCTATTGCTACGATACGTAGACATCTGCAAACGCTATTTCCTTGCAAAGAAGTGTCGCATTTACATTCATTTGAAGTGTAGACGTGGAATACATTACACTTCGCAAATCATATTATATCTTATCATGAAACATAGAAATGAGATGCGATATCGCGTTTTAAGAAGCATTAGAACACTATTGCTGCGATAGGTAGACATTTGCAAACGCTATTTCCTTGCTAGGAAGTGTCGCATTTACATTCATTTGAAGTGTAAACGAGGAATACATAACACTTCGCAAATCATATTATATCTTACCATGAAACATAGAAATGAGATGCGATATCGCGTTTTAAGAAGCATTAGAACTCTATTGCTACGATACTAGACATCTGCAGACGCTATTTCCTAGCAAGGAGAGTGTCGCATTTACATTCATTTGATGTGTAGACGAGGAATACATAACACTTCGCAAATTAATATTATATCTTACCATGAAACATAGAAATGAGATGCGATAATCGCGTTTTAAAGAATCATAAGAACTCTATTGCTACGATACGTAGACATCTGCAAACGCTATTCCTTTCAAAGAAGTGTCGCATTTACATTCTATTTGAAGTGTAGACTAGGAATACATAACACTTCGCAAATCATATTATATCTTACCATGAAACAACGAAATGAGATGCCTATATCGCGTTTTAAGAATCATAAGAACTCTATTGCTACGATACGTAGACATCTGCAAACGCTATTTCCTTGCAAGGAAGTGTCGCATTTACATTCATTTGAAGTGTAGACGAGGAATACATGACACTTCGCAAATCATATTATACTTATCATGAAACATAGAAATGAGATGCGATATCGCGTTTTAAGAAGCATTAGAACACTATTGCTATCGATAGGTAGACATTTGCAAACGCTTTTTCCTTGCAAGGAAGTGTCGCATTTACATCAGTTGATGTGTAGACGAGGAATACATAACACTTCGCAAATCATATTATATCTTACCATGAAACATAGAAATGAGATGCGATATCGCGTTTTAAGAAGCATTAGAACTCTACTGCTACGATACGTAGACATCTGCAAACGCTATTTCCTTGCAAGGAAGTGTCGCATTTACATTCATTTGAAGTGTAGACGAGGAATACATGACACTTCGCAAATTATATTATATCTTATCATGAAACATAGAAATGAGATGCGATATCGCGTTTTAAGAAGCATTAGAACACTATTGCTACGATAGGTAGACATTTGCAAACGCTATTTCCTTGCAAGGAAGTGTCGCATTTACATTCATTTGAAGTGTAGAAGAGGAATACATAACACTTCGCAAATCATATTATATCTACCATGAAACATAGAAATGAGATGCGATATCGCGTTTAAGAAGCATTAGAACTCTATTGCTACGATACGTAGACATCTGCAAACGCTATTTCCTTGCAAGAAGTGTCGTATTTACATTCATTTGAAGTGTAGACGAGGAATACATGACACTTCGCAAATCATATTATATCTTATCATGAAACATAGAAATGAGATGCGATATCGCGTTTTAAGAAGCATTAGAACACTATTGCTTACGATAGGTAGACATTTGCAAACGCTATTTCCTTGCAAGGAAGGGCTCGCATTTACATTCAGTTCATGTGTAGACGAGGAATACAAACACTTCGCAAATCATATTATATCTTACCATGAAACATAGAAATGAGATGCGATATCGCGTTTTAAGAATCATAAGAACTCTATTGCTACGATACGTAGACATCTGCAAAGCGCTATTTCCTTGCAAGGAAGTGTCGCATTTACATTCATTTGAAGTGTAGACGAGGAATGCATAACACTTCACAATGAATATTAATCTTATCATGAAACATAGATATGAAATGCAATATCTCGTTTTAAGAAGCATTAGAACTCTATTGCTACGATACCTAGACATCTGCAGACGCTATTTCCTAGCAAGGAAGTGTCGGCATTTACATTCATTTGAAGTGTAGACGAGGAATACATAACACTTCGCAATCATTTTATATCTTACCATGAAACATAGTAATGGGATGCGATCTCGCGTTTTTCAGAAGCATTAGAAATCTATTGCTACGCTACGTAGGTATCTGCAAACGCTATTTCCTAGCGAGAAAGTGTCGCATTCCACGTTCATTTGAAGTGTAGACGAGGAAAACATAACACTTCGCAATCATATTATATCTTACCATGAAACATAGAAATGAGATGCGATATCGCGTTTTAAGAGAGCATTAGAACTCTATTGCTACGATACGTAAAAATTTGCAAACGCTATTTCCTTGCAAGGAAGTGTCGCATTTACATTCATTTGAAGTGTAGACGAGGAGTACAAAACACTTCGCAAATCATATTATATCTTACCATGAAACATAGAAATGAGATGCGATATCGCGTTTTAAGAAGCATTAGAACTCTATTGCTACGATACGTAGACATCTGCAACGCTATTTCCTTGCAAGGAAGTGTCGCATTTACATTCATTTGAAGTGTAGACGAGGAATGCATAACACTTCGCAAATCATATTATATCTTACCATGAAACATAGAAAAGAGATGCGATATCGCGTTTAAGAAGCATTAGAACTCTATTGCTACGATACCTAGACATCTGCAGACGCTATTTCCTAGCAAGGAAGTGTCGCATTTACATTCATTTGAAGTGTAGGCGAGGAATACATAACACTTCGCAAATCATTTTATACCTTACATGAAACATAGAAATGGGATGCGATCTCGCGTTTTAAGAAGCATTAGAAATCTATTGCTACGATACGTAGCATTCTGCAAACGCTATTTCCTAGCGAGAAAGTGTCGCATTCACATTCATTTGAAGTGTAGAAGAGGAAAACATAACACTTCGCAAATCATATTATATCTTACCATGAAAACATAGAAATGAGATGCGATATCGCGTTTTAAGAAGCATTAGAACTCTATTGCTACGATACGTAAAAATTTGCAAACGCTATTTCCTTGCAAGGAAGTGTCGCATTTACATTCATTTGAAGTGTAGACGAGGAGTACAAACACTTCGCAAATCATATTATATCTTACCATGAAACATAGAAATGAGATGCGATATCGCGTTTTAAGAAGCATTAGAACTCTATTGCTACGATACCTAGACATCTGCAGACGCTATTTCCTAGCAAGGAAGTGGTCGCATTTACATTCATTTGAAGTGTAGACGAGGAATACATAACACTTCGCAAGTCATATTATATCTTACCATGAAACATAGAAATGAGATGCGATATCGCGTTTTAAGAAGCATTAGAACTCTATTGCTACGATACGTAGACATCTGCAAACGCTATTTCCTTGCAAGGAAGTGTCGCATTTACATTCATTTGAAGTGTAGACGAGGAATACATAACACTTCGCAAATCATATTATATCTTACCATGAAACATAGAAATGAGATGCGATATCGCGTTTTAAGAAGCATATAGAACTCTATTGCTACGATACGTAGACATCTGCCAGACGCTATTTCCTAGCAAGGAAGTGTCGCATTTACATTCATTTGAAGTGTAGACGAGGAATACATAACACTTCGCAAATCATATTATATCTTACCATGAAACATAGAAATGAGATGCCGATATCGCGTTTTAAGAAGCATTAGAACTCTATTGCTACGATACGTAGACATCTGCAAACGCTATTTCCTTGCAAGGAAGTGTCGCATTTACATTCATTTGAAGTGTAGACGAGGAATACATGACACTTCGCAAATCATATTATATCTTATCATGAAACATAGAAATGAGATGCGGTATCGCGTTTTAAGAAGCATTAGAACACTATTGCTACGATAGGTAGACATTTGCAAACGCTATTTCCTTGCAAGGAAGTGTCGCATTTACAAACATTTGAAGTGTAGACGAGGAATACATGACACTTCGCAAATCATATTATATCTTATCATGAAACATAGAAATGAGATGCGATATCGCGTTTTAAGAAGCATTAGAACACTATTGCTACGATAGGTAGACATTTGCAAACGCTATTTCCTTGCAAGGAAGTGTCGCATTTACATTCATTTGAAGTGTAGACGAGGAATACATAACACTTCGCAAATCATATTATATCTTACCATGAAACATAGAAATGAGATGCGATATCGCGTTTTAAGAAGCATTAGAACTCTATTGCTACGATACGTTAGACATCTGCAAACGCTATTTCCTTGCAAGGAAGTGTCGCATTTACATTCATTTGAAGTGTAGACGAGGAATACATGACACTTCGCAAAACATATTATATCTTACCATGAAACATAGAAATGAGATGCGATATCGCGTTTTAAGAAGCATTAGAACTCTATTGCTACGATACGTAGACATCTGCAAACGCTATTTCCTTGCAAGGAAGTGTCGCATTTACATTCATTTGAAGTGTAGACGAGGAATACATGACACTTCGCAAATCATATTATATCTTATCATGAAACATAGAAATGAGATGCGATATCGCGTTTTAAGAAGCATTAGAACACTATTGCTACGATAGGTAGACATTTGCAAACGCTATTTCCTTGCAAGGAAGTGTCGCATTTACATTCATTTCAAGTGTAGAAGAGGAATACATAACACTTCGCAATCATATTATATCTTACCATGAAACATAGAAATGAGATGCGATATCGCGTTTTAAGAAGCATTAGAACTCTATTGCTACGATACGTAGACATCTGCAAACGCTATTTCCTTGCAAGGAAGTGTCGCATTTACATTCATTTGAAGTGTAGACGAGGAATACATGACACTTCGCAAATCTATTATATCTTATCATGAACATAGAAATGAAATGCGATATCGCGTTTTAAGAAGCATTAGAACTCTATTGCTGCGATAGGTAGACATTTGCAAAACGCTATTTCCTTGCAAGGAAGTGTCGCATTTACATTCATTTGAAGTGTAGACGAGGAATACATAACACTTCGCAAATCATATTATATCTTACCATGAAACTATAGAAATGAGATGCGATATCGCGTTTTAAGAAGCATTAGAACTCTATTGCTACGATACTAGACATCTGCGACGCTATTTCCTAGCAAAGAAGTGTCGCATTTACATTCATTTGAAGTGTAGACGAGGAATACATAACACTTCGCAAGTCATATTAATATCTTACCATGAAACATAGAAATGAGATGCGATATCGCGTTTTTAAGAAGCATTAGAACTCTATTGCTACGATACGTAGACATCTGCAAACGCTATTTCCTTGCAAGGAAGTGTCGCATTTACATTCATTTGATGTGTAGACGAGGAATACATAACACTTCGCAAACCATATTATATCTTACCATGAAACATAGAAATGAGATTGCGATATCGCGTTTTAAGAAGCATTAGAACTCTATTGCTACGATACGTAGACATCTGCAAACGCTATTTCCTTGCAAGGAAGTGTCGCATTTACATTCATTTGAAGTGTAGACGAGGAATACATGACACTTCGCAAATCATATTATATCTTATCATGAAACATAGAAATGAGATGCGATATCGCGTTTTAAGAAGCAATAGAACACTATTGCTACGATAGGTAGACATTTGCAAACGCTATTTCCTTGCAAGGAAGTGTCGCATTTACATTCAGTTCATGTGTAGACGAGGAATACATAACACTTCGCAAATCATATTATATCTACCATGAAACATAGAAATGAGATGCGATATCGCGTTTTAAGAATCATTAGAACTCTATTGCTACGACACGTAGACATCTGCAACGCTATTTCCTTGCAAGGAAGTGTCGCATTTACATTCATTTGAAGTGTAGACGAGGAATGCATAACACTTCACAATGATTATTATATCTTATCATGAAACATAGATATGAAATGCAATATCTCGTTTTAAGAAGCATTAGAACTCTATTGCTACGATACCTAGACATCTGCAGACGCTATTTCCTAGCAAGGAAGTGTCGCATTTACATTCATTTGAAGTGTAGACGAGGAATACATAACACTTCGCAAATCATTTTATATCTTACCATGAAACATAGAAATGGGATGCGATCATCGCGTTTTAAGAAGCATTAGAAATCTATTGCTACGATACGTAGGCATCTGCAAACGCTATTTCCTAGCGAGAAAGTGTCGCATTCACATTCATTTGAAGTGTAGACGAGGAAAACATAACACTTCGCAAATCATATTATATCTTGCCATGAAACATAGAAATGAGATGCGATGTCGCGTTTAAGAAGCATTAGAACTCTATTGCTACGATACGTAGACATTTGCAAACGCTATTTCCTTGCAAGGAAGTGTCGCATTATACATTCACTTGAAGTGTAGACGAGGAATACATAACACTTCGCAAATCATATTATATCTTACCATGAAACATAGAAATGAGATGCGATATCGCGTTTTAAGAAGCATTAGAACTCTATTGCTACGATACCTAGACATCTGCAGACGCTATTTCCTAGCAAGGAAGTGTCGCATTTACATTCATTTGAAGTGTAGACGAGGAATACATAACACTTCGCAAATCATTTTATATCTTACCATGAAACATAGAAATGGGATGCGATCTCGCGTTTTAAGAAGCATTAGAAATCTATTGCTACGATACGTAGGCATCTGCAAACGCTATTTCCTAGCGAGAAAGTGTCGCATTCACATTCATTTGAAGTGTAGACGAGGAAAACATAACACTTCGCAAATCATATTATATCTTACCATGAAACATAGAAATGAGATGCGATGTCGCGTTTTAAGAAGCATTAGAACTCTATTGCTACGATACGTAGACATTTGCAAACGCTATTTCCTTGCAAGGAAGTGTCGCATTTACATTCATTTGAAGTGTAGACGAGGAATACATAACACTTCGCAAATCATATTATATCTTACCATGAAACATAGAAATGAGATGCGATATCGCGTTTTAAGAAGCATTAGAACTCTATTGCTACGATACCTAGACATCTGCAGACGCTATTTCCTAGCAAGGAAGTGTCGCATTTACATCATTTGAAGTGCAGACGAAGGAAAACATAACACTTCGCAATCATTTTATACCTTACCATGAAACATAGAAATGGGATGCGATCTCGACGTTTTAAGAAGCATTAGAAATCTATTGCTACGATACGTAGGCATCTGCAAACGCTATTTCCTAGCGACAAAGTGTCGCATTCACATTCATTTGAAGTGTAGAAGAGGAAAACATAACACTTCGCAAATCATATTATATCTTACCATGAAACATAGAAATGAGATGCGATATCGCGATTTAAGAAGCATTAGAACTCTATTGCTACGATACTTAGACATTTGCAAACGCTATTTCCTTTCAAGGAAGTGTCGCATTTACATTCATTTGAAGTGTAGACGAGGAATACATAACACTTCGCAAGTCATATTATATCTTACCATGAAACATAGAAATGAGATGCGATATCGCGTTTTAAGAAGCATTAGAACTCTATTGCTACGATACCTAGACATCTGCAGACGCTATTTCCTAGCAAGGAAGTGTCGCATTTACATTCATTTGAAGTGTAGACGAGGAATACATAACACTTCGCAAGTCATATTATATCTTACCATGAAACATAGAAATGAGATGCGATATCGCGTTTTAAGAAGCATTAGAACTCTATTGCTACGATACGTAGACATCTGCAAACGCTATTTCCTTGCAAGGAAGTGTCGCACTTACATTCATTTGAAGTGTAGACGAGGAATACATAACACTTCGCAAATCATATTATATCTTACCATGAAACATAGAAATGAGATGCGATATCGCGTTTTAAGAAGCATTAGAACTCTATTGCTACGATAGCCTAGACATCTTGCAGACGCTATTTCCTTGCAAGAAGTGTCGCATTTACATTCATTTGAAGTGTAGAAGAGGGGAAGATACATAAACACTTCGCAAATCATATTATATCTTACATGAAACATAGAAATGAGATGCGATATCGCGTTTTAAGAAGCATTAGAACTCTATTGCTACGATACGTAGACATCTGCAAACGCTATTTCCTTGCAAGGAAGTGTCGCATTTACATTCATTTAAGTGTAGACGAGGAATACATGACACTTCGCAAATCATATTATATCTTATCATGAAACATAGAAATGAGATGCGGTTATCGCGTTTTAAGAAGCATTAGAACACTATTGCTACGATAGTAGACATTTGCAAACGCTATTTCCTTGCAAGAAAGTGTCGCATTTACATTCATTTGAAGTGTAGACGAGGAATACATGACACTTCGCAAATCATATTATATCTTATCATGAAACATAGAAATGAGATGCGATATCGCGTTTTAAGAAGCATTAGAACACTATTGCTACGATAGTAGACATTTGCAACGCTATTTCCTTGCAAGGAAGTGTCGCATTTACATTCATTTGAAGTGTAGACGAGGAATACATAACACTTCGCAAATCATATTATATCTTACCATGAAAGATAGAAATGAGATGCGATATCGCGTTTTAAGAAGCATTAGAACTCTATTGCTACGATACGCTAGACATCTGCAGACGCTATTTCCTAGCAAGGAAGTGTCGCATTTACATTCATTTGAAGTGTAGACGAGGGAATACATAACACTTCGCAAGTCATATTATATCTTACCATGAAACATAGAAATGAGATGCGATATCGCGTTTTAAGAATCATAGAAATCTATTGCTACGATACGTAGACATCTGCAAACGCTATTTCCTTGCAAAGAAGTGTCGCATTTACATTCATTTGATGTGTAGACGAGGAATACATAACACTTCGCAAATCATATTATATCTTACCATGAAACATAGAAATGAGATGCGATATCGCGTTTTAAGAAGCATTAGAACTCTATTGCTACGATAGGTAGACATTTGCAAACGCTATTTCCTTGCAAGGAAGTGTCGCATTTACATTCATTTGAAGTGTAGACGAGGAATACATGACACTTCGCAAATCATATTATATCTTATCATGAAACATAGAAATGAGATGCGATATCGCGTTTTAAGAAGCATTAGAACACTATTGCTACGATAGGTAGACATTTGCAAACGCTATTTCCTTGCAAGGAAGTGTCGCATTTACATTCATTTGAAGTGTAGACGATGAATACATAACACTTCGCAAATCATATTATATCTTACTCATGAAACATAGAAATGAGATGCGATATCGCGTTTTTAAGAAGCATTAGAACTCTATTGCTACGATACGTAGACATCTTGCAAACGCCATTTCCCTTGCAAGGAAGTGTCGCATTTACATTCATTTAAAGTGTAGACGAGGGAATACATGACACTTCGCAAATCATATTATATCTTATCATGAAACATAGAAATGAGATGCGATATCGCGTTTTAAGAAGCATTAGAACACTATTGCTACGATAGGTAGACATTTGCAAACGCTATTTCCTTGCAAGGAAGTGTCGCATTTACATTCATTTGAAGTGTAGAAGAGGATACATAACACTTCGCAAATCATATTATATCTTACCATGAAACATAGAAATGAGATGCGATATCGCGTTTTAGGAAGCATTAGAACTCTATTGCTACGATACGTAGACATCTGCAAAACGCTATTTCCTTGCAAGGAAGTGTCGCATTTACATTCATTTGAAGTGTAGACGAGGAATACATAACACTTCGCAAATCATATTATATCTTACCATGAAACATAGAAAATGAGATGCGATATCGCGTTTTAAGAAGCATTAGAACTCTATTGCTACGATACCTAGACATCTGCAGACGCTATTTCCTAGCAAGGAAGTGTCGCATTTACATTCATTTGAAGTGTAGACGAGGAATACATAACACTTCGCAAAATCATATTATATCTTACCATGAAACATAGAAATGAGATGCGATATCGCGTTTTAAGAAGCATTAGAACTCTATTGCTACGATACGTAGACATCTGCAAACGCTATTTCCTTGCAAGGAAGTGTCGCATTTACATTCATTTGAAGTGTAGACGAGGAATACATGACACTTCGCAAATCATATTATATCTTATCATGAAACATAGAAATGAGATGCGGTATCGCGTTTTAAGAAGCATTAGAACACTATTGCTACGATAGGTAGACATTTGCAAACGCTATTTCCTTGCAAGGAAGTGTCTGCATTTACAAACATTTGAAGTGTAGACGAGGAATACATGCACTTCGCAAATCATATTATATCTTATCATGAAACATAGAAATGAGATGCGATATCGCGTTTTAAGAAGCATTAGAACACTATTGCTACGATAGGTAGACATTTGCAAACGCTATTTCCTTGCAAGGAAGTGTCGCATTTACATTCATTTGAAGTGTAGACCGATGAATACATAACACTTCGCAAATCATATTATATCTTACCATGAAACATAGAAATGAGATGCGATATCGCGTTTTAAGAAGCATTAAGAACTCTATTGCTACGATACGTAGACATCTGCAAACGCTATTTCCTTGCAAGGAAGTGTCGCATTTACATTCATTTGAAGTGTAGACGAGGAATACATGACACTTCGCAAATGCATATTATATCTTACCATGAAACATAGAAATGAGATGCGATATCGCGTTTTAAGAAGCATTAGAACTCTATTGCTACGATACGAGACATCTGCAACGCTATTCCTTGCAAGGAAGTGTCGCATTTACAATTCATTTGAAGTGTAGACGAGGAATACATGACACTTCGCAAATCATATTATATCTTATCATGAAACATAGAAATGAGATGCGATATCGCGTTTTAAGAAGCATTAGAACACTATTGCTACGATAGGTAGACATTTGCAAACGCTATTTCCTTGCAAGGAAGTGTCGCATTTACATTCATTTGAAGTGTAGAAGAGGAATACATAACACTTCGCAAATCATATTATATTCTTACCATGAAACATAGAAATGAGATGCGATATCGCGTTTAAGAAGCATTAGAACTCTATTGCTACGATACGTAGACATCTGCAAACGCTATTTCCTTGCAAGGAAGTGTCGCATTTACATTCATTTGAAGTGTAGACGAGGAATACATGACACTTCGCAAATCATATATATCTTATCATGAAACATAGAAATGAGATGCGATATCGCGTTTTAAGAAGCATTAGAACACTATTGCTGCGATAGGTAGACATTTGCAAACGCTATTTCCTAGCAAGGAAGTGTCAGCATTTACATTCATTTGAAGTGTAGACGAGGAATACATAACACTTCGCAAATCATATCTATATCTTACCATGAAATATAGAAAATGAGATGCGATATCGCGTTTTAAGAGCATTAGAACTCTATTGCTACGATACCTAGACATCTGCGGAACGCTATTTCCTAGCAAAGAAGTGTCGCATTACATTTCATTTGAAGTGTAGACGAGGAATACATAACACTTCGCAAGTCATATTATATCTTACCATGAAACATAGAAATGAGATGCGATATCGCGTTTTAAGAAGCATTAGAACTCTATTGCTACGATACGTAGACATCTGCAAACGCTATTTCCTTGCAAGGAAGTGTCGCATTTACATTCATTTGATGTGTAGACGAGGAATACATAACACTTCGCAAACTCATATTATATCTTTACCCATGAAACATAGAAATGAGAAGCGATATCGCGTTTAAGAAGCATTAGAAGCTCTATTGCTACGATACGTAGACATCTGCAATACGCTATTTCCTTGCAAGGAGAGTGTCGCATTTACATTCATTTGAAGTGTAGACGAGGAATACATGACACTTCGCAAAGTCATATTATATCTTATCATTCGAAACATAGAAATGAGATGCGATATCGCGTTTTAAGAAGCAATAGAACACTAATTGCTACGATAGGTAGACATTTGCAAACGCTATTTCCTTGGCAAGGAAGTGTCGCATTTACATTCAGTTCATGTGTAGACGAGGAATACATAACACTTCGCAAATCATATTATATCTTACCATGAAACATAGAAATGAGATGCGATATCGCGTTTTAGAGATCATAAGAACTCTATTGCTACGACACGTAGACATCTGCAAACGCTATTCCCTTGCAAGGGAAGTGTCGCATTTACATTCATTTGAAGTGTAGACGAGGAATGCATAACACTTCACAATGATTATTATATCTTATCAATGAAACATAGGATATGAAATGCAATATCATCGTTTTAAGAAAGCATTAGAACTCTATTGCTACGATACTAGACATCTGCAGACGCTATTTCCTAGCAAGGAAGTGTCGCATTTACATTCATTTGAAGTGTAGACGAGGAATACATACACTTCGCAAATCATTTTATTCTTACCATGAAACATAGAAATGGGATGCGATCATCGCGTTTTAAGAAGCATTAGAAATCTATTGCTACGATTACGTAGGCATCTGCAAACGCTATTTCCTAGCGAGAAAGTGTCGCATTCACATTCATTTGAAGTGTAGACGAAGGAAAACATAACACTGTCGCAAAATCAATTATATCTTGCATGAAACCATAGAAATGAGATGCGATGTCGCGTTTTAAGAAGCATTAGAACTCTATTGCTACGATACGTAGACATTTGCAAACGCTATTTCCTTGCAAGGAAGTGTCGCATTTACATTCACTTGAAGTGTAGACGAGGAATACATAACACTTCGCAAATCATATTATATCTTACCATGAAACAAACGAATGAGATGCGATATACGCGTTTTAAGAAGCATTAGAACTCTATTGCTACGATACCTAGACATCTGCAGACGCTATTTCCTAGCAAGGAAGTGTCGCATTTACATTCATTTGAAGTGTAGACGAGGAAATACATAACACTTCGCAAATCATTTTATATCTTACCATGAAACATAGAAATGGGATGCGAGCTCGGCGTTTTAAGAAGCATTAGAAATCTATTGCTACGATACGTAGGCATCTGCAAACGCTATTTCCTAGCGAGAAAGTGTCGCATTCACATTCATTTGAAGTGTAGACGAGGAAGAACATAACACTTGTTTCGCAAATCATATTATCATCTTACCATGAAAACATAGAAATGAGATGCGATGTCGCGTTTTAAGAAGCATTAGAACTCTATTTGCTACGATACGTAGACATTTGCAAACGCTATTTCCTTGCAAGGAATGTCGCATTTACATTCATTTGAAGTTGTAGACGAGGAACTACGATAACTACTTCGCAAATCATATTATAGTCTTA